>NW_024400523.1:0-28431 GCF_905171765.1 Bufo bufo | reverse complement strand
CACAGAACTTTGATTGGACAACAGGCGCAGTCTCATTCTGCCAGCTACAAAAATCCATAAAAGGTATGGTATCTCATGATAGCTGGTGAGTTGCAGACGATAAACTGATCTGCACCTGCATTGCAGTGGCCAAAAAGCAAAAAACAGAAAAGGCATAGCTCCGTCGGTGGCCGCTTCTTTCCCCCAAGTTGCGACAGAGGGTAAAGAGGGGTACTCTTGGAGTTTATATGGCCATACCGTCAGAAACAGATTAGAAGGCTTTTGTGTTCTGGGCCTGCTTATAGACGCTGGACAGTATTCCATTTTGCACAAAAGCGCCAATTTTTCCTTAAACAAATCTTTCCATAAACTGACACCTTTCTTTGACACACACAAACACGCACCCTTACCTGTTGATTGGCACCCATACCTGTTGATGTGCATGGATCCACACCTGACTGAAGAATGAAGGATCATGGCTGCTGCCAGGAAGAAAAACAGCAAGGGTCTATTGTGATGTCATCATCCATGGATGCTGAAGGGTTCCATTGTGACATGCTCAGTGTTCCATCTATTGAAATTTTCATGGAGGCTGCCATATTGATTTTCTGGAGGCAGCCATTTTGTTTTGCAGTTAAACAGAGCTGTCATTTCAATGGATAAGAAATGCTGGGAAGGGTTAGGATTGTAGCCACAGAAGTCAGCATGGATGTATTCTAGTCTCTGAGCACTATTGTTTATAGCTACAATGAAATTCTGCGTCAGAACCTGCTTTTGTATTCCTGGAGCAGGTAGAGCAATTGCAGAGGTGCTAAGTACATTCCATAATAGCACAGAACTTTGATTGGACAACAGGCGCATTCTCATTCTGCCAGCTACAATAATCCATAAAAGGTATGGTATCTCATGATAGGTGGTGAGTTGCAGATGATAAACTGATCTGCACCTGCATTGCAGTGGCCAAAAAGCAAAAACCAGAAAAGGCATAGCTCCGTGGGTGGCCGCTTCTTTCCCCCAAGTTGCGACACAGGGTAAAGAGGGGTACTCTTGGAGTTTATATGGCCATACCGTTAGAAAAAAATAAAAAGGCTTTTGCGTTCTGGGCCTGCTAATAGACGCTGGTCAGTATTCCATTTTGCACAGAAGCGCCAATTTTTCATCAAACAAATCTTTCCATAAACTGACACCTTTGTTTGACACACACAAAAACGCACCCTTACCTGTTGATTGGCACCCATACCTGTTGATGTGCATGGATCCACACCTGACTGAAGAATGAAGGATCATGGCTGCTGCCAGGAAGAAAAACAGCAAGGGTCCATTGTGATGTCATCATCCATGGATGCTGAAGGGTTCCATTGTGACACGCTTACTGTTCCATCTATTGAAATTTTCATGGAGGCTGCCATATTGATTTTCTGGAGGCAGCCATTTTGTTTTGCAGTTAAACAGAGCTGTCATTTCAATGGATAAGAAATGCGGGGAAGGGTTAGGATTGTAGCCACAGAAGTCAGCATGGATGTATTCTAGTCTCTAAACACTATTGTTTATAGCTACAATGAAATTCTGCATTAGAACCTGCTTTTGGATTCCTGGAGCAGGTAGAGCAATTGCAGAGGTGCTAAGTAAATTCAATAATAGCACAGAACTTTGATTGGACAACAGGCGCATTCTCATTCTGCCAGCTACAATAAACCATAAAAGGTATGGTATCTCATGATAGGTGTTGAGTTGCAGACGATAAACTGATCTGCACCTGCATTGCAGTGGCCAAAAAGCAAAAAACAGAAAAGGCATATTCTCCGTGGGTGGCCGCTTCTTTCCCCCAAGTTGCGACAGAGGATAAAGAGGGGTACTCTTGGAGTTTATATGGCCATACCGTCAGAAACAGATAAGAAGGCTTTTGTATTCTGGGCCTGCTAATAGACGCTGGACAGTATTCCATTTTGCACAAAAGCGCCAATTTTTCCTTAAACAAATCTTTCCATAAACTGACACCTTTCTTTGACACACACAAACACGCACCCTTACCTGTTGATTGGCACCCATACCTGTTGATGTGCATGGATCCACACCTGACTGAAGAATGAAGGATCATGGCTGCTGCCAGGAAGAAAAACAGCAAGGGTCTATTGTGATGTCATCATCCATGGATGCTGAAGGGTTCCATTGTGACACGCTCAGTGTTCCATCTATTGAAATTTTCATGGAGGCTGCCATATTGATTTTCTGGAGGCAGCCATTTTGTTTTGCAGTTAAACAGAGCTGTCATTTCAATGGATAAGAAATGCTGGGAAGGGTTAGGATTGTAGCCACAGAAGTCAGCATGGATGTATTCTAGTCTCTGAGCACTATTGTTTATAGCTACAATGAAATTCTGCGTCAGAACCTTCTTTCGGATTCCTGGAGCAGGTAGAGCAATTGCAGAGGTGCTAAGTACATTCCATAATAGCACAGAACTTTGATTGGACAACAGGCGCATTCTCATTCTGCCAGCTACAATAATCCATAAAAGGTATGGTATCTCATGATAGGTGGTGAGTTGCAGATGATAAACTGATCTGCACCTGCATTGCAGTGGCCAAAAAGCAAAAACCAGAAAAGGCATAGCTCCGTGGGTGGCCGCTTCTTTCCCCCAAGTTGCGACAGAGGGTAAAGAGGGGTACTCTTGGAGTTTATATGGCCATACCGTTAGAAAAAAATAAAAAGGCTTTTGCGTTCTGGGCCTGCTAATAGACGCTGGTCAGTATTCCATTTTGCACAGAAGCGCCAATTTTTCATTAAACAAATCTTTCCATAAACTGACACCTTTGTTTGACACACACAAAAACGCACCCTTACCTGTTGATTGGCACCCATACCTGTTGATGTGCATGGATCCACACCTGACTGAAGAATGAAGGATCATGGCTGCTGCCAGGAAGAAAAACAGCAAGGGTCCATTGTGATGTCATCATCCATGGATGCTGAAGGGTTCCATTGTGACACGCTTACTGTTCCATCTATTGAAATTTTCATGGAGGCTGCCATATTGATTTTCTGGAGGCAGCCATTTTGTTTTGCAGTTAAACAGAGCTGTCATTTCAATGGATAAGAAATGCGGGGAAGGGTTAGGATTGTAGCCACAGAAGTCAGCATGGATGTATTCTAGTCTCTAACACTATTGTTTATAGCTACAATGAAATTCTGCATTAGAACCTGCTTTTGGATTCCTGGAGCAGGTAGAGCAATTGCAGAGGTGCTAAGTACATTCCATAATAGCACAGAACTTTGATTGGACAACAGGCGCATTCTCATTCTGCCAGCTACAAAAATCCATAAAAGGTATGGTATCTCATGATAGGTGTTGAGTTGCAGACGATAAACTGATCTGCACCTGCATTGCAGTGGCCAAAAAGCAAAAAACAGAAAAGGCATATTCTCCGGCGGTGGCCGCTTCTTTCCCCCAAGTTGCGACAGAGGGTAAAGAGGGGTACTCTTGGAGTTTATATGGCCATACCGTCAGAAACAGATAAGAAGGCTTTTGTGTTCTGGGCCTGCTAATAGACGCTGGACAGTATTCCATTTTGCACAAAAGCGCCAATTTTTCCTTAAACAAATCTTTCCATAAACTGACACCTTTCTTTGACACACACAAACACGCACCCTTACCTGTTGATTGGCACCCATACCTGTTGATGTGCATGGATCCACACCTGACTGAAGAATGAAGGATCATGGCTGCTGCCAGGAAGAAAAACAGCAAGGGTCTATTGTGATGTCATCATCCATAGATGCTGAAGGGTTCCATTGTGACACGCTCAGTGTTCCATCTATTGAAATTTTCATGGAGGCTGCCATATTGATTTTCTGGAGGCAGCCATTTTGTTTTGCAGTTAAACAGAGCTGTCATTTCAATGGATAAGAAATGCGGGGAAGGGTTAGGATTGTAGCCACAGAAGTCAGCATGGATGTATTCTAGTCTCTAAACACTATTGTTTATAGCTACAATGAAATTCTGCATTAGAACCTGCTTTTGTATTCCTGGAGCAGGTAGAGCAATTGCAGAGGTGCTAAGTAAATTCCATAATAGCACAGAACTTTGATTGGACAACAGGCGCATTCTCATTCTGCCAGCTACAATAAATCATAAAAGGTATGGTATCTCATGATAGGTGGTGAGTTGCAGACGATAAACTGATCTGCACCTGCATTGCAGTGGCCAAAAAGCAAAAACCAGAAAAGGCATATTCTCCGTCGGTGGCCGCTTCTTTCCCCCAAGTTGCGACAGAGAATAAAGAGGGGTACTCTTGGAGTTTATATGGCCATACCGTCAGAAACAGATAAGAAGGCTTTTGTGTTCTGGGCCTGTTAATAGACGCTGGACAGTATTCCATTTTGCACAAAAGCGCCAATTTTTCCTTAAACAAATCTTTCCATAAACTGACACCTTTGTTTGACACACACAAACACGCACCCTTACCTGTTGATTGGCACCCATACCTGTTGATGTGCATGGATCCACACCTGACTGAAGAATGAAGGATCATGGCTGCTGCCAGGAAGAAAAACAGCAAGGGTCTATTGTGATGTCATCATCCATAGATGCTGAAGGGTTCCATTGTGACACGCTCAGTGTTCCATCTATTGAAATTTTCATGGAGGCTGCCATATTGATTTTCTGGAGGCAGCCATTTTGTTTTGCAGTTAAACAGAGCTGTCATTTCAATGGATAAGAAATGCTGGGAAGGGTTAGGATTTTAGCCACAGAAGTCAGCATGGATGTATTCTAGTTTCTGAGCACTATTATTTATAGCTACAATGAAATTCTGCGTTAGAACCTGCTTTTGTATTCCTGGAGCAGGTAGAGCAATTGCAGAGGTGCTAAGTACATTCCATAATAGCACAGAACTTTGATTGGACAACAGGCGCATTCTCATTCTGCCAGCTACAATAATCCATAAAAGGTATGGTATCTCATGATAGTGTCACGGATGGTGTACAGGAAACAAGATAATACAATACAAACAATGACTTACTGGACCCACAACTAAGGAACAAAAGGGAGACCCCTGCAATCGACCTGCCGCTCTCCCTTATTGCTCAGCCCATGCGACCACCCCAAAGGTGGATGGGCGCATATCCACGTACCTCGGCTATCCTAGACCCGAAGGCCCCACAATAGTGAGGGGACACGACCACCGGCCCCCTACACAGACACGGAGGGAGTCAGGGTCACCTGGATCCAGAAAACAGAAAATCATAAATACATAAACAGAACTTATCTTGCAGACGACTGTGGACAGGGAACTGGGAGCTGGGAGCTGGGAGCAGCTGGGAGCTGAAAACTGGGAACTGGGACAGCATGCACACACACTCCAGGAAGTTGTATCAGCCGCACACTACTGCCTTATGGGTAGGAATTTAAAGGGAAGTAATCAGTCCGACTGCATGACAGCTGAGATAGACTAACGAGGTGAGGAACAGAAACCAAAACAAAGAAACTCAAGGAGGAGGATCTGGACGGCTCCTGTCAGAGCTTCTCAGCTGTCTGGTTGTGACAGTACCCCTCCCTCTAGGAGTGGACTCCGGACACTCAGGGCCCACCTTCTCAGGATGGGACCTATGGAAAGCCCTGATGAGACGAGAGGCCTTAATGTCCGTCACTGGGACCCACATCCTCTCCTCAGGACCATAACCCTCCCAATGAACGAGGTACTGGAGGGAACCGCGGACAAGACGAGAATCCACAATCCTAGAGACCTGAAATTCAAGATTTCCATCAACAATAATCGGAGGAGGAGGCAAAGGCGAGGGTACAATAGGTTGAACATAAGGTTTCAATAAGGACTTATGGAAAACATTATGGATCTTCCAAGTCTGAGGAAGATCAAGACGGTAGGCAACAGGATTGATGACAGACAGGATCTTGTAAGGCCCAATAAACCTAGGACCCAACTTCCAGGAGGGAACCTTCAATTTGATATTCTTGGTAGACAGCCACACCAAATCACCAACATTCAGGTCCGGACCAGGCACACGTCTCCTATCCGCCACCCGCTTATATCTCTCACTCATGTTCTTTAGATTATCCTGAATCTTTTGCCAAATAGATGACAAAGACGAGGAGAATCTGTCCTCATCAGGCAAACCAGAAGAGCCCTCTCCAGAGAAAGTCCCAAACTGCGGATGAAACCCATATGCACCAAAAAATGGTGACTTATCAGAGGACTCCTGACGACGGTTATTTAAAGCAAACTCAGCAAGGGACAAAAAAGAACACCAATCCTCCTGATTCTCCGCCACAAAACAGCGCAGATATGTCTCCAGATTCTGATTGACACGCTCTGTCTGGCCATTCGACTGCGGATGGAAAGCAGAAGAGAATGACAAGCGAACCCCCAAGCGAGAACAGAAGGCCTTCCAGAATCTGGAAACAAACTGCGTGCCCCTATCAGAGACTATGTCTGAAGGAATCCCATGCAATTTGACAATGTGGTCAACAAAAGCCTGCGCCAGCGTCTTAGCATTGGGCAAACCAGGAAAAGGGATAAAATGCACCATTTTGCTAAAACGGTCCACCACCACCAGAATCACAGACTTCCCCGAGGAACGAGGCAAGTCCGTTATGAAGTCCATGGACAGATGTGTCCAAGGACGGGAAGGAATGGGCAAAGGAAGGAGAGGACCTGATGGCCGTGAATGAGGGACCTTGGCACGAGCGCAAGTCTCGCAAGCTGCCACAAAACCCTCAACCGACTTACGAAGCGCAGGCCACCAGAATCTCCGGGCAATGAGATCCAGTGTGGCTCTTGTCCCCGGGTGCCCAGCAAGGACCGTATCGTGGTGTTCTTTAAAAATCTTGTGTCTCAAAGCGAGAGGCACAAACAACCTCCCAGGAGGACAAAGATCAGGAGCTTCTGACTGAGCTGCCTGCACCTCTGCCTCCAATTCAGGAAAAAGAGCAGAGACCACCACACCTTCAGCCAAAATGGGACCCGGGTCTTCAAAATTCCCACCTCCCGGGAAACAACGTGATAGGGCATCTGCCTTCACATTCTTAACCCCAGGGCGGAACGTAACAACAAAATTAAACCTTGAAAAGAACAAAGACCATCTGGCCTGTCTCGGGTTCAGACGCTTGGCTGACTCCAAGTAGGCCAGATTTTTATGGTCAGTAAACACGGTAATAGGGTGTCTGGCTCCCTCTAGCCAATGGCGCCATTCCTCAAAAGCCAACTTGATGGCCAACAATTCCCTATCTCCCACATCATAATTTCTCTCTGCGGAGGAGAGCTTCTTTGAGAAAAAGGCACACGGTTGCCATTTGGCAGGAGAGGAACCCTGAGACAAGACCGCACCCACCCCTACCTCAGAAGCATCAACCTCAACTATGAAGGGTAACGAAACATCAGGTTGTACTAGGATGGGAGCGGAAGCAAAACTCTCCTTGATATTAGAAAAGGCCTTACGCGCCTCTACCGACCAGGAAGAAAAATCTACCCCCTTTCTGGTCATATCAGTGAGTGGTTTAACAACAGAGGAATAATTCAAAATAAATTTCCTGTAATAATTAGCAAAGCCCAAAAAACGCATCAGCGCCTTCTGATTCTCAGGAAGCTCCCACTCAAGCACAGCGCGAACCTTCTCGGGGTCCATGCGAAAACCAGAAGCGGAGACAAGAAACCCCAGAAATTGGATCTCTGGAACCGCAAACACACATTTTTCCAGTTTCGCGTATAATTTATTCTCCCGCAGGATGAGTAAGACCTGACATAAGTGTTCCTTATGAGTCTTGAAATCAGGAGAAAAAATCAAAATGTCATCCAAATATACTAATACAAATTTTCCCATTAAATTATAAAAAATGCTGTTGACGAAATGCTGAAAAACGGCTGGGGCATTCATCAAACCAAAAGGCATAACTAAATTCTCAAAATGGCCCTCAGGGGTATTGAAAGCCGTCTTCCATTCGTCTCCTTCTCTGACCCTAACCAGGTTGTATGCCCCTTTTAGGTCTAATTTGGAAAAGACTTTCGCCCCAACAACCTGGTTAAACAAGTCCGGGATCAGAGGAAGCGGATAAGGATCACGAATAGTGATACTGTTCAGCTCCCTGAAATCCAGACAGGGTCTTAAAGAACCATCTTTTTTCTTAACAAAGAAAAAACCAGCGGCAACAGGTGACTTCGAGGGTCGTATGTGTCCTTTTCTCAGACTCTCAGAGATATAAGCACGCATAGCGACCCTCTCAGGTTGGGAAAGATTGTATAAACGAGATTTAGGCAGCTTGGCGCCTGGGATGAGATCAATAGGGCAATCATACTCCCTGTGCGGAGGTAAACCCTGAACTCCACTCTCAGAGAAGACATCCAAAAATTCAGAGAGGAAAGGTGGTACAGTTTTAGTAGAAACCTCAGAAATAGATGTTATGAGGCAATTCTCTCTGCAAAAGTTACTCCAACCATTTATTTGCCTCGCTTGCCAATCAATGGTGGGGTTATGTTTAGTGAGCCAGGGTAGCCCCAACACTAGAGGAGTAGGCAAACCGCTAAGGACGAAACATGACACATCCTCAACATGAGCATCATTCACAATTAAACGGATATTGTGAACTATGCCCTTTAATGATTTCTGAGAAAGTGGAGCTGAATCAATAGCAAAAACAGGAATATCTCTTCCCAAAGTGCATACCTGGAAACCATGAGTTATTGCAAATTGATTATCAATGAGGTTGACAGCTGCTCCACTATCCACAAAAATCTCACAAAAAATGCTCTTGCTCTCTAGCGCCACCCTAGCAGGCAGGACAAAACGGGAACTACAAGCAAAAGGAAAACCTTCAATTTCCGCCTCAACCCTGCCAATAGTAACAGACGGAACATTCTTAAAAGATTTCTTCCTTTTTGTCTCTTTATTACTCCCAGAAAACTGCCTGAATCTCCTAGAGGGACAAACATTTGCCAGATGATTTATACCTCCACAACAAAAGCAAACCCTCCCCTGCGGGCTGAATCTTCTATTGTCAGAGGCAATCAACCCCAGCTGCATGGGCTCCTGCTCAGAAGGGGCTGACAGCGACTGAGACCCCTGTGCACAGAATGAGACCGCTGCACTGTCCCGGGACTGAGTATGACAGGAAGGAGAGATCTCTCCTCTCTCTCTAAGACGCCTGTCAATACGAACAGCCTGAGACATAGCAGAATTCAAGGAGGTAGGTCTTTCATGAAAGGCAAATGCATCTCTCAATCCCTCTGAAAGACCATAGCAAAATTGACTTCGGAGTGCAGCATCATTCCAACCCGTATCTGCTGCCCATCTCCGAAATTCTGAGCAGTAAATCTCTGCGGATTGTTTACCCTGGCATAACAGACGTAGTTTAGACTCAGCCAGAGCAATAAGATCCGGATCATCATATATCTGACCCAGGGCTAAAAAGAATTCATCCACTGAACGGAGGGGCCGTGCCCCCTCCGGCATCGAAAAGGCCCAGGACTGAGCGTTACCCCTGAGCAGCGATATAATGATACCCACTCTTCGTTCTTCATCACCAGAAGAATGGGGAAGAAGGCGAAAATGGAGTTTGCAAGCCTCTCTAAAACGTACAAAATTCTCACTACCCCCGGAAAACGTATCCGGGAGCGAAATCTTAGGCTCAGCACAAACTCCATGAACGCAAGCTGAACCGGTCACTTGAAACTGAGAAAAAGTCTTACGGAGATCAGCTACCTCCAAAGCAAGACCCTGAAAGCGTTCAGCCAAAAGTGTAACCGGATCCATGCTTGAGACGGTTTTGGGCGGCTGATAATGTCACGGATGGTGTACAGGAAACAAGATAATACAATACAAACAATGACTCACTGGACCCACAACTAAGGAACAAAAGGGAGACCCCTGCAATCGACCTGCCGCTCTCCCTTATTGCTCAGCCCATGCGACCACCCCAAAGGTGGATGGGCGCATATCCACGTACCTCGGCTATCCTAGACCCGAAGGCCCCACAATAGTGAGGGGACACGACCACCGGCCCCCTACACAGACACGGAGGGAGTCAGGGTCACCTGGATCCAGAAAACAGAAAATCATAAATACATAAACAGAACTTATCTTGCAGACGACTGTGGACAGGGAACTGGGAACTGGGAGCTGGGAGCTGGAAACTGGGAACTGGGACAGCATGCACACACACTCCAGGAAGTTGTATCAGCCGCACACTACTGCCTTATGGGTAGGAATTTAAAGGGAAGTAATCAGTCCGACTGCATGACAGCTGAGATAGACTAACGAGGTGAGGAACAGAAACCAAAACAAAGAAACTCAAGGAGGAGGATCTGGACGGCTCCTGTCAGAGCTTCTCAGCTGTCTGGTTGTGACAGATAGGTGGTGAGTTGCAGATGATAAACTGATCTGCACCTGCATTGCAGTGGCCAAAAAGCAAAAAACAGAAAAGGCATATTCTCCGTCGGTGGCCGCTTCTTTCCCCCAAGTTGTGACAGAGAATAAAGAGGGGTACTCTTGGAGTTTATATGGCCATACCGTCAGAAACAGATTAGAAGGCTTTTGTATTCTGGGCCTGCTAATAGATGCTGGACAGTATTCCATTTTGCACAAAAGCGCCAATTTTTCCTTAAACAAATCTTTCCATAAACTGACACCTTTGTTTGACACACACAAACACGCACCCTTACCTGTTGATTGGCACCCATACCTGTTGATGTGCATGGATCCACACCTGACTGAAGAATAAAGGATCATGGCTGCTGCCAGGAAGAAAAACAGCAAGGGTCTATTGTGATGTCATCATCTATGGATGCTGAAGGGTTCCATTGTGACATGCTCAGTGTTCCATCTATTGAAATTTTCATGGAGGCTGCCATATTGATTTTCTGGAGGCAGCCATTTTGTTTTGCAGTTAACCACCTCAGCCCCCAGTGCTTAAACACCCTGAAAGACCAGGCCACTTTTTACACTTCTGACCTACACTACTTTCACCGTTTATTGCTCGGTCATGCAACTTACCACCCAAATGAATTTTACCTCCTTTTCTTCTCACTAATAGAGCTTTCATTTGGTGGTATTTCTTTGCTGCTGACATTTTTACTTTTTTTGTTATTAATCGAAATTTAACGATTTTTTTGCAAAAAAATGACATTTTTCACTTTCAGGTGTAAAATTTTGCAAAAAAAACGACATCCATATAGAAATTTTGCTCTAAATTTATAGTTCTACATGTCTTTGATAAAAAAAAAATGTTTGGGTAAAAAAAAAATGGTTTGGGTAAAAGTTATAGCGTTTACAAACTATGGTACAAAAATGTGAATTTCCGCTTTTTGAAGCAGCTCTGACTTTCTGAGCACCTGTCATGTTTCCTGAGGTTCTACAATGCCCAGACAGTACAAACACCCCACAAATGACCCCATTTCTGAAAGTAGACACCCTAAGGTATTCACTGATGGGCATAGTGAGTTCATAGAACTTTTTATTTTTTGTCACAAGTTAGCGGAAAATGATGATTTTTTTTTTTTTTTTTTTCTTACAAAGTCTCATATTCCACTAACTTGTGACAAAAAATAAAAAGTTCTATGAACTCACTATGCCCATCAGCGAATACCTTGGGGTCTCTTCTTTCCAAAATGGGGTCACTTGTGGGGTAGTTATACTGCCCTGGCATTCTAGGGGCCCAAATGTGTGGTAAGGAGTTTGAAATCAAATTCTGTAAAAATTGACCTGTGAAATCCGAAAGGTGCTCTTTGGAATATGGGCCCCTTTGCCCACCTAGGCTGCAAAAAAGTGTCACACATCTGGTATCTCCGTACTCAGGAGAAGGTGGGGAATGTGTTTTGGGGTGTCATTTTATATATACCCATGCTGGGTGAGAGAAATATCTTGGCAAAAGACAACTTTTCCCATTTTTTTATACAAAGTTGGCATTTGACCAAGATATTTATCTCACCCAGCATGGGTATATGTAAAAAGACACCCCAAAACACATTCCTCAACTTCTCCTGAGTACGGAGATACCAGATGTGTGACACTTTTTTGCAGCCTAGGTGGGCAAAGGGGCCCACATTCCAAAGAGCACCTTTCGGATTTCACAGGTCATTTTTTACTGAATTTGATTTCAAACTCCTTACCACACATTTGGGCCCCTAGAATGCCAGGGCAGTATAACTACCCCACAAGTGACCCCATTTTGGAAAGAAGACACCCCAAGGTATTCCGTGAGGGGCATGGTTAGTTCCTAGAATTTTTTATTTTTTGTCACAAGTTAGTGGAAAATGATGATTTTTTTTATTTTTTATTTTTTCATACAAAGTCTCATATTCCACTAACTTGTGACAAAAAATAAAAAGTTCTATGAACTCACTATGCCCATCAGCGAATACCTTGGGGTCTCTTCTTTCCAAAATGGGGTCACTTGTGGGGTAGTTATACTGCCCTGGCATTCTAGGGGCCCAAATGTGTGGTAAGGAGTTTGAAATCAAATTCTGTAAAAATTGACCTGTGAAATCCGAAAGGTGCTCTTTGGAATATGGGCCCCTTTGCCCACCTAGGCTGCAAAAAAGTGTCACACATCTGGTATCTCCGTACTCAGGAGAAGGTGGGGAATGTGTTTTGGGGTGTCATTTTATATATACCCATGCTGGGTGAGAGAAATATCTTGGCAAAAGACAACTTTTCCCATTTTTTTATACAAAGTTGGCATTTGACCAAGATATTTATCTCACCCAGCATGGGTATATGTAAAAAGACACCCCAAAACACATTCCTCAACTTCTCCTGAGTACGGAGATACCAGATGTGTGACACTTTTTTGCAGCCTAGGTGGGCAAAGGGGCCCATATTCCAAAGAGCACCTTTCGGATTTCACAGGTCAATTTTTACAGAATTTGATTTCAAACTCCTTACCACACATTTGGGCCCCTAGAATGCCAGGGCAGTATAACTACCCCACAAGTGACCCCATTTTGGAAAGAAGAGACCCCAAGGTATTCGCTGATGGGCATAGTGAGTTCATGGAAGTTTTTATTTTTTGTCACAAGTTAGTGGAATATGAGACTTTGTATGAAAAAAAAAAAAAAAAAAAAATCATCATTTTCCACTAACTTGTGACAAAAAATAAAAAATTCTAGGAACTCGCCATGCCCCTCACGGAATACCTTGGGGTGTCTTCTTTCCAAAATGGGGTCACTTGTGGGGTAGTTATACTGCCCTGGCATTTTACAGGGGCCCTAATGTGTGGTAAGTAGGTAAATGACCTGTGAAATCCGAAAGGTGCTCTTTGGAATGTGGGCCCCTTTGCCCACCTAGGCTGCAAAAAAGTGTCACACATCTGGTATCTCCGTACTCAGGAGAAGGTGGGGAATGTGTTTTGGGGTGTCATTTTACATATACCCATGCTGGGTGAGAGAAATATCTTGGCAAAGACAACTTTTCCCATTTTTTTTATACAAAGTTTGCATTTGACCAAGATATTTTTCTCACCCAGCATGGGTATATGTAAAAAGACACCCCAAAACACATTCCTCAACTTCTCCTGAGTACGGAGATACCAGATGTGTGACACTTTTTTGCAGCCTAGGTGGGCAAAGGGTAGAACCAAACAAGAAGAAGGCCTCATCTATATGTACATAGTCAAGGGCAAACAAAAAAACCAACTATATAAACCTAAAAAGTCGTTACACAAACAACAATTGAATGCCCAGTATGTAAAAGTATATTTTATTTCATAATAGTAAGTAATACATAATAATAAAAATATAACAAATAACAAAAGAAATAATGAATTATAGAGTCAGTGGAAAAACTCCGGATGCCGCAGTCCCCCGGGCCTGTGTCTCTATAGCCCACCACAAGATGGATCACATGTAGGGCATGTATTGGATACACAATGTGGCGATGGGACAGAAAAGTAGGGAATAGAAATATACATCCAGTACGGTCATCTAGTCTGTAACCATCACCAAAATGTGTGGCCTGAGACGTATGGATCCTAATATGTCACAAATGTAGACATGGGCAAAAAATATATAAATATATCATAAATTGCCCATGTAGGGTACTGCAAGTAAAAGAGACCCCATGAATAGGATCAACTAAAAAGCTGTAAGCAGAGGGACTCAACCTGAAGTGTAAGATGAAAAAACACAGATCACAACATACCCTGAGACATGGTGGAGGGCAGAGACAGCAGGCACAGGACAGGCAAAGGACCCCGACGCGCGTTTCGCCTCAGCTTCGTCAGGAGCTGAGGCGAAACGCGCGTCGGGGTCCTTTGCCTGTCCTGTGCCTGCTGTCTCTGCCCTCCACCATGTCTCAGGGTATGTTGTGATCTGTGTTTTTTCATCTTACACTTCAGGTTGAGTCCCTCTGCTTACAGCTTTTTAGTTGATCCTATTCATGGGGTCTCTTTTACTTGCAGTACCCTACATGGGCAATTTATGATATATTTATATATTTTTTGCCCATGTCTACATTTGTGACATATTAGGATCCATACGTCTCAGGCCACACATTTTGGTGATGGTTACAGACTAGATGACCGTACTGGATGTATATTTCTATTCCCTACTTTTCTGTCCCATCGCCACATTGTGTATCCAATACATGCCCTACATGTGATCCATCTTGTGGTGGGCTATAGAGACACAGGCCCGGGGGACTGCGGCATCCGGAGTTTTTCCACTGACTCTCTATAATTCATTATTTCTTTTGTTATTTGTTATATTTTTATTATTATGTATTACTTACTATTATGAAATAAAATATACTTTTACATACTGGGCATTCAATTGTTGTTTGTGTAACGACTTTTTAGGTTTATATAGGTGGGCAAAGGGGCCCAAATTCCTTTTAGCAGGGCATTTTTAGACATTTGGATACCAGACTTCTTCTCACGCTTTGGGGCCCCTAAAATGCCAGGGCAGTATAAATACCCCACATGTGACCCCATTTTGGAAAGAAGACACCCCAAGGTATTCAATGAGGGGCATGGCGAGTTCATTGAAAAAAAAAAATTTTGGCACAAGTTAGCGGAAATTGATTTTTTTGATTTTGTTCTCACAAAGTCTCCCTTTCCGCTAACTTGGGACAAAAATTTCAATCTTTCATGGACTCAATATGCCCCTCAGCGAATACCTTGGGGTGTCTTCTTTCCAAAATGGTGTTATTTGTGGGGTGTTTGTACTGCCCTGGCATTTGAGGGTCTCCGCAATCATTACATGTATGCCCAGCATTAGGAGTTTCTGCTATTCTCCTTATATTGAGCATACGGGTAATGAGATTTTTTTTTTCCGTTCAGCCTCTGGGCTGAAAGAAAAAAATGAACGGCACAGATTTCTTCATTCGCATCGATCAATGTGGATGAAAAAATCTCTGCCAAAAAAAGAAAAAAGGAGGGGAAAGGCGTCTGCCAGGACATAGGAGCTCCGCCCAACATCCATACCCACTTCAGCTCGTATGCCCTGGCAAACCAGATTTCTCCATTCACATCAATTGATGTGGATGAATAAATCATTGCCGGGATTTTTTTTTTTATATATACAAAGTGTTTGCCAAAGTATATGAACACCGCCATCTCCTCAGCTCATATGCCTTGGCAAACATATCTTTTACTGCAGAGGAGAAATCTCGTCTTGCAGCGCCGCATACACCGACTTGCGTGTAATCTGACAGCAGCGCAATGCTTCTGTCCGAATGCACATCAGTGCTGCAGCTGGTCGATCGGATGGTCCACCTGGAAGGTAAAAAAAACAAAACAAAAAAGAAAAAACCAGGCCGCAAAGCAATAACTTTATTAACTTTAGAACAGAACATATTAACTTTTTTAAACTTTTTTAACTTTTTTACTTACCGGTAATTTTTTTTTTGTTTTGTTTTTTTTACCTTTATAGAACAAACCTCTCCTTCCCCATGGGACAATGTGCAAAGCGCAAATCGCCCAAAGATGTGGCGAAGTACGTTATGCACTTTATCCCAGGTGAAAGGAGAGGTTTGCAGCAGCTGTGAGAGAAAGGGCCCTAATAGCCCTGTGTGCCTGTCCTGGTGAGATGTGATCCCTATGCTAGGTGTACCTGTGTGTGGTACTTCCGGAAACACTCTCCTAAGCATAGGGCAGGGTGGTCCGGACAGTCAGGACAGAAATAGCGGGTGTCACGCCTTATTCCACTCCTGCTACAGACACGACATTTTTTTCGGGGTGGCGGTTGGGTTGAGGTACCAGCAACGACACTGGGGAAATGTCGCTCGTGTAGACGGCTAACTACACTGGTGGATGGGGCCACGGAACCTCCTGGGTAAAGGAGGTTCTCGATGATCTCTTCCTGGAATTTGAGGAAGGATCGTGTTCTCCCAGCCTTACTGTAGAGAACAAAACTATTGTAGAGCGCCAATTGAATTAAATATACAGACACCTTCTTATACCAGCGTCTGGTTCTGCGGGAAACTAAATAGGGAGCCAACATCTGGTCATTGAAGTCCACCCCTCCCATGAGCGCATTATAGTCGTGGACTGAGAGGGGCTTTTCAATGACACGGGTTGCCCTTTGAATTTGTATTGTCGTGTCTGCGTGAATGGAGGAGAGCATGTAAACGTCACGCTTGTCTCTCCATTTCACCGCGAGCAGTTCTTCGTTACACAAGGCAGCCCTCTCCCCCCTTGCAAGACGGGTGGTTACAAGCCGTTGGGGGAAGCCCACGCGACTAGTTCGCGCGGTGCCACAGGCGCAAATCCGTTCTAGAAACAAATGCCTAAAGAGGGCCACACTTGTGTAAAAATTGTCCACATAAAGATGGTACCCCTTGCCGAATAAGGGTGACACCAAGTCCCAGACTGTCTTCCCACTGCTCCCCAGGTAGTCAGGGCAACCGACCGGCTCCAGGGTCTGATCTTTTCCCTCATAGATCCGAAATTTGTGGGTATAGCCTGTGGCCCTTTCACAGAGCTTATACAATTTGACCCCATACCGGGCACGCTTGCTTGGGATGTACTGTTTGAAGCCAAGGCGCCCGGTAAAATGTATTAGGGACTCGTCTACGCAGATGTTTTGCTCAGGGGTATACAAATCTGCAAATTTCTGGTTGAAATGGTCTATGAGGGGCCGAATTTTGGGAGCCGGTCAAAAGCTGGGTGGCCTCTGGGACGGGAGGTGGTGTTGTCGCTAAAGTGCAGGAAACGCAGGATGGCCTCAAATCGTGTCCTGGACATAGCAGCAGAGAACATGGGCATGTGATGAATTGGGTGCGTTGACCAATATGACCGCAATTCATGCTTTTTTGTCAGGCCCATGTTGAGGAGAAGGCCCAGAAAAATTTTAAGTTCGGAAACTTGGACTGGTTTCCACCGGAAAGGCTGGGCATAAAAGCTTCCCGGGTTTGCGGTTATAAATTGTGTGGCATATTGGTTGGTCTCTGCCACGACTAAGTCCAAGAGCTCCGCAGTCAAGAACAGCTCAAAAAATCCCAGGGCCGTACTGATCTGAGCCGTCTCAACCCGAACTCCAGACTGGGCGGTGAAAGGGGGAACTACTGGTGCGGCTGAAGTTGGTGACTGCCAATCAGGGTTTGCCAGCACCTCAGGGATTCTAGGGGCTCTACGGGCCTGTCTGTGCGGTGGCTGCGACGGGGTAACTAGTGCACGTGCCACCGTACCAGCTTCAACTGCCCTTCTGGTGCTCGCTACTTCACCATGTTGTACGGCAGTGCTGGTACTAGGTCCAGGAAGGGCTGCGCTGCTGGTGTATGCCTCACCACGTGATCCGGCAGCGACAGCCCCACTCTGCTGCTCTTGAAGCGGATCCTGCATAACCTGTGGTCTAGCGACACGGGGCCGGGTACGCCTGGTGCTGCCAGGGACCTCAACCTCCTCGTCCGAACTTTGGGTCAGAGAGCCACTGCTTTCTACAGGTTCATATTCTGACCCGCTAGATTCATCAGATGAGGGTTCCCACTCCTCATCCGACTGGGTCAGAATCCTGTAGGCCTCTTCAGAAGAATACCCCCTGTTTGACATTTGGACTACTAAATTTAGGGGTATTCCCTGAGACTACCCAAGAAAAAAAGCAAGCCTGTCTTACAAAGGGGAGGCTAGCGAAGTACCGGAGGCCGCTGCGGTTGATAAAAAATATCAAAACTGATTTTTTTATCGCCGCAGTGCGTGTAAAGTGAATGTGCAGTGATCAAAAAAAAAAATTTTTTTGTCACTGCGGTGGGGCGGGCGTGGGTGAACGCACGTGTGGGCGACCGATCAGGCCTGATCGGGCAAACACTGCGTTTTGGGTGGAGGGCGAACTAAAGTGACACTAATACTATTATAGATCTGACCGTGATCAGTTTTGATCACTTACAGATACTATAAAAGTACAAATGCTGATTAGCGATACGCTAAACAGCGAATAAAAGTGACTGCGGTGCGGTGGGGTGGGCGCTAACTGACGCTAACTACCTAACCAAGGGGCCTAAACTATCCCTAAAACCTAACAGCCAATACTAGTGAAAAAAAAAAGTGTCAGTTTACACTGATCACTTTTTGTCTTTCACTAAGTGATTGACAGGGGGCGATCAAGGGGTTAATTTGGATGATGGGGGTGATGGATGGTGATCAGGGGCTAAGGGCAGTGTTTGGTGTGTACTCACAGTGATGTCTGCTTCTCTGCTGGATCCAACCGACGAAAAGGACCAGCAGAGAAGCAGAGAAGCCATATAACAGATCATATTTACTAATATGATCTGTTATCTGGCTTGTGATTCGATTTTTTAAAAATCAGCAACCTGCCAGCGACGATCATTGGCTGGCAGGTTGCTGATGAAATACTCCTCTAACTTTTGCCGGCCCGCGATGCGCATGCGCGGGCCGGCTGTGACCGAAATCTCGCGTCTCGCGAGAGGACGCGCCGGCGCGTCCAGGAGGAATGAATCAACCACCTCCAGGACGCGTCTGTGCGTACAGCGGTCCGGAGGTGGTTAAACAGAGCTGTCATTTCAATGGATAAGAAATGCTGGGAAGGGTTAGGATTGTAGCCACAGAAGTCAGCATGGATGTATTCTAGTCTCTGAGCACTATTGTTTATAGCTACAATGAAATTCTGCGTTAGAACCTGCTTTTGTATTCCTGGAGCAGGTAGAGCAATTGCAGAGGTGCTAAGTACATTCCATAATAGCACAGAACTTTGATTGGACAACAGGCGCATTCTCATTCTGCCAGCTACAATAATCCATAAAAGGTATGGTATCTCATGATAGGTGGTGAGTTGCAGATGATAAACTGATCTGCACCTGCATTGCAGTGGCCAAAAAGCAAAAAACAGAAAAGGCATAGCTCCGTGGGTGGCTGCTTCTTTCCCCCAAGTTGCGACACAGGGTAAAGAGGGGTACTCTTGGAGTTTATATGGCCATACCGTTAGAAAAAAATAAAAAGGCTTTTGCGTTCTGGGCCTGCTAATAGACGCTGGTCAGTATTCCATTTTGCACAGAAGCGCCAATTTTTCCTTAAACAAATCTTTCCATAAACTGACACCTTTGTTTGACACACACAAACACGCACCCTTACCTGTTGATTGGCACCCATACCTGTTGATGTGCATGGATCCACACCTGACTGAAGAATGAAGGATCATGGCTGCTGCCAGGAAGAAAAACAGCAAGGGTCTATTGTGATGTCATCATCTATGGATGCTGAAGGGTTCCATTGTGACATGCTCAGTGTTCCATCTATTGAAATTTTCATGGAGGCTGCCATATTGATTTTCTGGAGGCAGCCATTTTGTTTTGCAGTTAAACAGAGCTGTCATTTCAATGGATAAGAAATGCTGGGAAGGGTTAGGATTGTAGCCACAGAAGTCAGCATGGATGTATTCTAGTCTCTGAGTACTATTGTTTATAGCTACAATGAAATTCTGCGTCAGAACCTTCTTTCGGATTCCTGGAGCAGGTAGAGCAATTGCAGAGGTGCTAAGTACATTCCATAATAGCACAGAACTTTGATTGGACAACAGGCGCATTCTCATTCTGCCAGCTAAAAAAATCCATAAAAGGTATGGTATCTCATGATAGGTGGTGAGTTGCAGATGATAAACTGATCTGCACCTGCATTGCAGTGGCCAAAAAGCAAAAACCAGAAAAGGCATAGCTCCGTGGGTGGCCGCTTCTTTCCCCCAAGTTGCGACAGAGAATAAAGAGGGGTACTCTTGGAGTTTATATGGCCATACCTGTCAGAAAAAGATAAGAAGGCTTTTGCGTTCTGGGCCTGCTAATAGACGCTGGACAGTATTCCATTTTGCACAAAAGCGCCAATTTTTCCTTAAACAAATCTTTCCATAAACTGACACCTTTCTTTGACACACACAAACACGCACCCTTACCTGTTGATTGGCACCCATACCTGTTGATGTGCATGGATCCACACCTGACTGAAGAATGAAGGATCATGGCTGCTGCCAGGAAGAAAAACAGCAAGGGTCTATTGTGATGTCATCATCTATGGATGCTGAAGGGTTCCATTGTGACATGCTCAGTGTTCCATCTATTGAAATTTTCATGGAGGCTGCCATATTGATTTTCTGGAGGCAGACATTTTGTTTTGCAGTTAAACAGAGCTGTCATTTCAATGGATAAGAAATGCTGGGAAGGGTTAGGATTGTAGCCACAGAAGTCAGCATGGATGTATTCTAGTCTCTGAGCACTATTGTTTATAGCTACAATGAAATTCTGCGTCAGAACCTTCTTTCGGATTCCTGGAGCAGGTAGAGCAATTGCAGAGGTGCTAAGTACATTCCATAATAGCACAGAACTTTGATTGGACAACAGGCGCATTCTCATTCTGCCAGCTAAAAAAATCCATAAAAGGTATGGTATCTCATGATAGGTGGTGAGTTGAAGACGATAAAATGATCTGCACCTGCATTGCAGTGGCCAAAAAGCAAAAAAAAGAAAAGGCATAGTTCCGGCGGTGGCCGCTTCTTTCCCCCAAGTTGCGACAGAGGGTAAAGAGGGGTACTCTTGGAGTTTATATGGCATTACCATCAGAAACAGATTAAAAGGCTTTTGTGTTCTGGGCCTGCTTATAGACGCTGGACAGTATTCCATTTTGCACAAAAGCGCCAATTTTTCATTAAACAAATCTTTCCATAAACTGACACCTTTCTTTGACACACACAAACACGCACCCTTACCTGTTGATTGGCACCCATACCTGTTGATGTGCATGGATCCACACCTGACTGAAGAATGAAGGATCATGGCTGCTGCCAGGAAGAAAAACAGCAAGGGTCTATTGTGATGTCATCATCCATAGATGCTGAAGGGTTCCATTGTGACACGCTCAGTGTTCCATCTATTGAAATTTTCATGGAGGCTGCCATATTGATTTTCTGGAGGCAGCCATTTTGTTTTGCAGTTAAACAGAGCTGTCATTTCAATGGATAAGAAATGCTGGGAAGGGTTAGGATTGTAGCCACAGAAGTCAGCATGGATGTATTCTAGTCTCTGAGCACTATTGTTTATAGCAGGGGTGCACAACCCTTTGGCCCGCGGGCCGCATGCGGCCCCCAGAGCCGTGGTTTGCGGCCCCCGCCCTGCTGGGCAGAAACACCGCTGATCCTGCAATCAGCTGTGTTTCTGCCCAGGGCGCCGCACAGCAGATGGATCACAGTTTTTGCACTGTAGCAGGAGCGAAAAGGGTCCCCGGATATTAGTGAGAGCGGGGAAGCCGAGGATAAGACAGAAGCGCTTTATTAGCGCTTCTGCCTTCACCTCTATGAGCGCTCTCAGCGTGGACCCAGCGATCACGTGATCGATGGGTGTCTCGGGAACAGAGGAGCGCTGCCCTGGTACAAAGCCTCCGCAGCAGGCTGGTTTCCCTGTAACTGGGGCTCCTTTGGATGCTCCAGTTACAGTGGAAATAGTACAAAAAAAAGTCACTTACTGTCTCCCAAAGGTCTTTCAGTGACCTCTTGGGGACAAATTGTGGTAAAAATATATTTAAAAACAGCTACAATGATTTTAAAAAATTTGAAAACTAAATAAAAAATATAATAAAATATAAATAATAGAAAAGAGAAATAAAATATGTGGCACAAAAAAATTGAAAATTATTTAAAAAATAAATAAATAAAATACAATAGAAAGGAAAAAGTGCTTAATAAAAGAGTGTTTACTGTCCCACAACAGTCTTTTTATGACCCCTTGGGGGACATATTATGTGTCAAAAATATATTGAAAAAAAATTATAGAAAATAAAATAAAAAAAATATTCGAAAAAATAATACAATAAAATATTAATACATTTCAAATAGAAGTAAAAAATTTAAAGGAAAAAGTGCAAAATTTAAAAAAGTGACAGTGTCCCCCAAGGTCTTTTTATGACCTCTTGGGGGACATATTATGCAGCAGAAATATATTAAGTAAAAAAAAAAAAATAATACATAAAAGAAAAAACACCCACACCAATCAAAACTGTCACCATTACCGCCCCATTCACGTGAAACTTTTCATATTATATAGCAAAACGGCCTACACGAAATAGGGAACTAATTATAATAATTTATTTTGGTGTCAGTTTGCATATTTAAAGAATAAGGAGCTATAGTTAGAAAAAATATACTTTTTAAAAACGTTTTGTACAGTTTCCCCCAAATAAAAATTGTTGCAAAAATTATTTTGGTAGTCCAACAAATAAGATAGTTACAACCATTTGAACCACCACGCGCTAAATCACAAAAAAGTGTTTGGTCACTAAGGCCTTTTCGGGCCTGGTCATTCAAGTGTTACCAATAGGCGCCTTTCCCACCAGCAAGGTAATGTTTGGGATTGGCAGGAAATGGTAATAACCAGTGAGCACCGTCCTCTGCAGTGAAGGAAAATGATTTATAAATAGGAGGCAGGATGGAAGGAAATGTTGCCACTTTTCTGATAAAAATGATTTTTAACAGCAACTGCAGCATGGCCTCTGAAATAGAAGATTCATAATTACCTGCTCCACTCCGCTCTGGTCCTCTGCGCTGCCCCCCTCTTCCGGTTCCTGCTTTGTTTACACCTGACAGTGCATGGCCATGGTCACTTGCACGGCTCCAGTCAATGACTGGCTTCAACAGTGACACGTTGCTTGTGGCCACATCACCGCGTAAGCCAGTCATTGGCTGGAGTGGTGTATGACTATGTCCATGCACTGCCAGGTGTAAACAGCGGAGGCAGTTCGAAGGACCTGAATGGCGAGGAGCAGGTAAGTATAACTCTTCGGTTTAAGGGGCTATGCTGCAGCACGATATTTGGGCCAATTACTGGGAACAAGTGTTCATAGGAGCGCTTATATCTGGCCGGTATAATCCTTCAGCTGATCAGTCGATAAACAAGGAATCGCTCATTTGTCGGCTGATTTGCATATTTTATCAGGATGAAAGATGTAGGATTATCTGCAGCACATCTCCCTGTGTAATCTAAATGAAGATGGAACGACTGTGGCAGCGATCACTCCTCCCCAGTCACTTTGCACTGGCTTGTGTAATAGGCAGAGGAGTGCCAATCAACATTTTTTATTTGCGGCCCCTTGAAATAGAGCGATGTGACAATGCGGCCCCCAGACCAAAAAAGGTTGTGCACCCCTGGTTTATAGCTACAATGAAATTCTGCGTCAGAACCTTCTTTCGGATTCCTGGAGCAGGTAGAGCAATTGCAGAGGTGCTAAGTACATTCCATAATAGCACAGAACTTTGATTGGACAACAGGCGCATTCTCATTCTGCCAGCTAAAAAAATCCATAAAAGGTATGGTATCTCATGATAGGTGGTGAGTTGAAGACAATAAAATGATCTGCACCTGCATTGCAGTGGCCAAAAAGCAAAAAACAGAAAAGGCATATTCTCCGTGGGTGGCCGCTTCTTTCCCCCAAGTTGCGACAGAGAATAAAGAGGGGTACTCTTGGAGTTTATATGGCCATACTGTTAGAAAAAAATAAAAAGGCTTTTGCGTTCTGGGCCTGCTAATAGACGCTGGTCAGTATTCCATTTTACAGAAAAGCGCCAATTTTTCCTTAAACAAATCTTTCCATAAACTGACACCTTTCTTTGACACACACAAACACGCACCCTTACCTGTTGATTGGCACCCATACCTGTTGATGTGCATGGATCCACACCTGACTGAAGAATGAAGGATCATGGCTGCTGCCATGAAGAAAAACAGCAAGGGTCTATTGTGATGTCATCATCTATGGATGCTGAAGGGTTCCATTGTGACATGCTCAGTGTTCCATCTATTGAAATTTTCATGGAGGCTGCCATATTGATTTTCTGGAGGCAGACATTTTGTTTTGCAGTTAAACAGAGCTGTCATTTCAATGGATAAGAAATGCTGGGAAGGGTTAGGATTGTAGCCACAGAAGTCAGCATGGATGTATTCTAGTCTCTGAGCACTATTGTTTATAGCTACAATGAAATTCTGCGTCAGAACCTTCTTTCGGATTCCTGGAGCAGGTAGAGCAATTGCAGAGGTGCTAAGTACATTCCATAATAGCACAGAACTTTGATTGGACAACAGGCGCATTCTCATTCTGCCAGCTAAAAAAATCCATAAAAGGTATGGTATCTCATGATAGGTGGTGAGTTGAAGACGATAAAATGATCTGCACCTGCATTGCAGTGGCCAAAAAGCAAAAAAAAACAAAAGGCATAGCTCCGGCGGTGGCCGCTTCTTTCCCCCAAGTTGCGACAGAGGGTAAAGAGGGGTACTCTTGGAGTTTATATGGCCATACCGTCAGAAACAGATTAGAAGGCTTTCGTGTTCTGGGCCTGCTTATAGACGCTGGACAGTATTCCATTTTGCACAAAAGCGCCAATTTTTCCTTAAACAAATCTTTCCATAAACTGACACCTTTCTTTGACACACACAAACACGCACCCATACCTGTTGATTGGCACCCATACCTGTTGATGTGCATGGATCCACACCTGACTGAAGAATGAAGGATCATGGCTGCTGCCAGGAAGAAAAACAGCAAGGGTCTATTGTGATGTCATCATCCATAGATGCTGAAGGGTTCCATTGTGACACGCTCAGTGTTCCATCTATTGAAATTTTCATGGAGGCTGCCATATTGATTTTCTGGATGCAGCCATTTTGTTTTGCAGTTAAACAGAGCTGTCATTTCAATGGATAAGAAATGCTGGGAAGGGTTAGGATTTTAGGCACAGAAGTCAGCATGGATGTATTCTAGTTTCTGAGCACTATTATTTATAGCTACAATGAAATTATGCGTTAGAACCTGCTTTTGTATTCCTGGAGCAGGTAGAGCAATTGCAGAGGTGCTAAGTACATTCCATAATAGCACAGAACTTTGATTGGACAACAGGCACATTCTCATTCTGCCAGCTACAATAATCCATAAAAGGTATAGTATCTCATGATAGGTGGTGAGTTGCAGATGATAAACTGATCTGCACCTGCATTGCAGTGGCCAAAAAGCAAAACCCAGAAAAGGCATAGCTCCGTGGGTGGCTGCTTCTTTCCCCCAAGTTGCGACACAGGGTAAAGAGGGGTACTCTTGGAGTTTATATGGCCATACCGTTAGAAAAAAATAAAAAGGCTTTTGCGTTCTGGGCCTGCTAATAGACGCTGGTCAGTATTCCATTTTGCACAGAAGCGCCAATTTTTCCTTAAACAAATCTTTCCATAAACTGACACCTTTGTTTGACACACACAAACACGCACCCTTACCTGTTGATTGGCACCCATACCTGTTGATGTGCATGGATCCACACCTGACTGAAGAATGAAGGATCATGGCTGTGCCAGTTAGAAAAACAGCAAGGGTCTATTGTGATGTCATCATCTATGGATGCTGAAGGGTTCCATTGTGACATGCTCAGTGTTCCATCTATTGAAATTTTCATGGAGGCTGCCATATTGATTTTCTGGAGGCAGCCATTTTGTTTTGCAGTTAAACAGAGCTGTCATTTTAATGGATAAGAAATGCGGGGAAGAGTTAGGATTGTAGCCACAGAAGTCAGCATGGATGTATTCTAGTCTCTAAACACTATTGTTTATAGCTACAATGAAATTCTGCATTAGAACCTTCTTTTGGATTCCTGGAGCAGGTAGAGCAATTGCAGAGGTGCTAAGTAAATTCAATAATGGCACAGAACTTTGATTGGACAACAGGCGCATTCTCATTCTGCCAGCTAAAAAAATCCATAAAGGTATGGTATCTCATGATAGGTGGTGAGTTGAAGACGATAAAATGATCTGCACCTGCATTGCAGTGGCCAAAAAGCAAAAAAAAGAAAAGGCATAGCTTCGGCGGTGGCCGCTTCTTTCCCCCAAGTTGCGACAGAGGGTAAAGAGGGGTACTCTTGGAGTTTATATGGCCATACCGTCAGAAACAGATTAGAAGGCTTTTGTGTTCTGGGCCTGCTTATAGACGCTGGACAGTATTCCATTTTGCACAAAAGCGCCAATTTTTCCTTAAACAAATCTTTCCATAAACTGACACCTTTCTTTGACACACACAAACACGCACCCTTACCTGTTGATTGGCACCCATACCTGTTGATGTGCATGGATCCACACCTGACTGAAGAATGAAGGATCATGGCTGCTGCCAGGAAGAAAAACAGCAAGGGTCTATTGTGATGTCATCATCTATGGATGCTGAAGGGTTCCATTGTGACATGCTCAGTGTTCCATCTATTGAAATTTTCATGGAGGCTGCCATATTGATTTTCTGGAGGCAGACATTTTGTTTTGCAGTTAAACAGAGCTGTCATTTCAATGGATAAGAAATGCTGGGAAGGGTTAGGATTTTAGGCACAGAAGTCAGCATGGATGTATTCTAGTCTCTGAGCACTATTGTTTATAGCTACAATGAAATTCTGCATCAGAACCTTCTTTCGGATTCCTGGAGCAGGTAGAGCAATTGCAGAGGTGCTAAGTACATACCATAATAGCACAGAACTTTGATTGGACAACAGGCGCATTCTCATTCTGCCAGCTAAGAAAATCCATAAAAGGTATGGTATCTCATGATAGGTGGTGAGTTGAAGACGATAAAATGATCTGCACCTGCATTGCAGTGGCCAAAAAGCAAAAAAAAGAAAAGGCATAGCTCCGGCGGTGGCCGCTTCTTTCCCCCAAGTTGCGACAGAGGGTAAAGAGGGGTACTCTTGGAGTTTATATGGCCATACCGTTAGAAAAAAATAAAAAGGCTTTTGCGTTCTGGGCCTGCTAATAGACGCTGGTCAGTATTTCATTTTGCACAGAAGCGCCAATTTTTTATCAAACAAATATTTCCATAAACTGACACCTTTGTTTTAGACACACAAAAACGCACCCTTACCTGTTGATTGGCACCCATACCTGTTGATGTGCATGGAACCACACCTGACTGAAGAATGAAGGATCATGGCTGCTGCCAGGAAGAAAAACAGCAAGGGTCGATTGTGATGTCATCATCCATGGATGCTGAAGGGTTCCATTGTGACACGCTTACTGTTCCATCTATTGAAATTTTCATGGAGGCTGCCATATTGATTTTCTGGAGGCAGCCATTTTGTTTTGCAGTTAAACAGAGCTGTCATTTCAATGGATAAGAAATGCTGGGAAGGGTTAGGATTGTAGCCACAGAAGTCAGCATGGATGTATTCTAGTCTCTGAGCACTATTGTTTATAGCTACAATGAAATTCTGCGTCAGAACCTTCTTTCGGATTCCTGGAGCAGGTAGAGCAATTGCAGAGGTGCTAAGTACATTCCATAATAGCACAGAACTTTGATTGGACAACAGGTGCATTCTCATTCTGCCAGCTAAAAAAATCCATAAAAGGTATGGTATCTCATGATAGGTGGTGAGTTGAAGACGATAAAATGATCTGCACCTGCATTGCAGTGGCCAAAAAGCAAAAAAAAGAAAAGGCATAATTCCGGCTGTGGCCGCTCCTTTCCCCCAAGTTGCGACAGAGGGTAAAGAGGGGTACTCTTGGAGTTTATATGGCCATACCGTCAGAAACAGATTAAAAGGCTTTTCTGTTCTGGGCCTGCTTATAGACGCTGGACAGTATTCTATTTTGCACAAAAGCGCCAATTTTTCCTTAAACAAATCTTTCCATAAACTGACACCTTTCTTTGACACACACAAACACGCACCCTTACCTGTTGATTGGCACCCATACCTGTTGATGTGCATGGATCCACACCTGACTGAAGAATGAAGGATCATGGCTGCTGCCAGGAAGAAAAACAGCAAGGGTCTATTGTGATGTCATCATCTATGGATGCTGAAGGGTTCCATTGTGACACGCTCAGTGTTCCATCTATTGAAATTTTCATGGAGGCTGCCATATTGATTTTCTGGAGGCAGACATTTTGTTTTGCAGTTAAACAGAGCTATCATTTCAATGGATAAGAAATGCTGGGAAGGGTTAGGATTGTAGCTACAGAAGTCAGCATGGATGTATTCTAGTCTCTGAGTACTATTGTTTATAGCTACAATG
>NW_024400522.1:0-28407 GCF_905171765.1 Bufo bufo | reverse complement strand
TCGGGGCTCCGCTTGTGAGTTCCGTTTGAAGGCTCTCACAAGCGGCCCCGAACGGATCCGTACTGCCTCAATGCATTCTGAGTGGATGCGGATCCGCTCAGAATGCATCAGTTTGGCACCGTTTGGCTTCCGCTCCGCTCAGCAGGCGGACACCCGAACGCAGCTTGCAGCGTTTTCGTGTCCGCCTGGCCGTGCGGAGCCAAACAGATCCGTTCAGACTTACAATGCAAGTCAATGGGGACGGATCCGTTTGACGTTGACACAATATGGTGCAATTTCAAACGGATCCGTCCCCCATTGACTTTCAATGTAAAGTCAGGAGTCCCTATTAATATACCATCAGATCGGAGTTTTCTCCAATCCGATGGTATATTTTAACTTGAAGCGTCCCCATCACCATGGGAACGCCTCTATGTTAGAATATACCATCGGATTTGAGTTACATCGTGAAACTCAGATCCGACAGTATATTCTAAACACAATGGTGATGGGGACGCTTCAAGTTAGAATATACTGAGAACTGTGTACATGACTGCCCCCTACTGCCTGGCAGATGCTTCCAGGCAGCAGGGGGCAGACCCCCCCCCCTCCTGTATTTAACTTATTGGTGGCCAGTGCGGGCCCCCCCTCCCTCCCCAGTATTAATTGTAACCAGTGCGGCCCCAATCCCTCTATATTCATCGGTGGCCAGTGCGGATTCCCAGTATTAAATATGACCAGTGCGGCCTCCCCTTCCCTCCCTCCCCAGTATTAAATATGACCAGTGCGGCCTCCCCCTCCCTCTATATTCATTGGTGGCCCGGCCAGTGCGGATTCCAAGTATTGTAACCAGTGCGGCCTCCCCTCCCCCCCCCCTAATTAAAATCACCCCCCCCATCATTGGTGGCAGCGGAGAGTACCGATCGGAGTCCTAGTCTCAATGCGCCGCACAGACCTTTCACTTACCAGTAGGAGGAGCTCCCGGCCGGACACATACATCGCAGCTCTTCAGGTAAGCATAATGCTGCTATTTGTTGCTAAGTAACCATGGCAGCCAAGACTGCAATAGCGTCTTGGCTGCCATGGTAACCGATCGGAGCCCCAGCGATTTAAACTGGGACTCCGATCGGTACTCTCCGCTGCCACCAATGATGTGGGGGGGGGGGGGGGATTTTAATTAGGGGGGGGGGGAGGGGAGGGCGCACTGGTCACAATACTTGGAATCCGCACTGGCCGGGCCACCAATGAATATAGAGGGAGGGGGAGGCCGCACTGGTCATATTTAATACTGGGGAGGGAGGGTGGGGGAGGCCGCACTGGTCATATTTAATACTGGGGAGGGAGGGAGGGGGAGGCCGCACTGGTCATATTTAATACTAGGGAGGGGGAGGCCGCACTGGTCATATTTAATACTAGGGAGGGGGAGGCCGCACTGGTCATATTTAATACTCGGAATCCGCACTAGCCACCGATGAATATAGAGGGAGTGGGGCCGCACTGGTTACAATTAATACTGGGGAGGGAGGGGGGGCCGCACTGGCCACCAATAAGTTAAATACAGGAGGGGGGGTCTGCCCCCTGCTGCCTGGCAGCATCTACACAGTTCTCAGTATATTCTAACTTGAAGCGTCCCCATCACCATGGGAACGCTTCTGTGTTTAGAATATACTGTCGGATCTGAGTTTTCCAAAGTGAAAATCAGATCTGAAATAAACAGTTATGCAAACGGATCCGTTCTGAACGGATGCAAGCGTTTGCATTATAGGAGCGGATCCGTCTGTGCAGACACCAGACGGATCCGCTCCTAACGCAAGTGTGAAAGTAGCCTAAAAAAAGCTTTATAAAGTGTTTAAAACAATTAAGTTACAATCAAAGAACAAAGATAAATTAAAAATTTTAATATTTAAATTAAAAATTGTATCCAATCTCTACCCACCTAATATACTTGGTATTAATCCTGGTTTTTCTCCACCAACTAATGGCCAGATAGCAAAAAAAATATATAATATCATTTAGCATATTAAAGAAATATAATTTAATTTATATATATTTATATATTTTAATTGTTATTATTTTTTTCTTAAATACATTCAATTACTAGTAATAGCATTTTATATTTCAAATATATTTTGACTTCTAAAAAATTTGCAAAATAAACATGGAAAGGGTGGGTTCACATCAGCGTTATGTAATCTGTTATGGCTTTCCTTTATAACATTGTTATAGCGGAAAATAACAAAATCTATAAGACGGAAGTCAAAACGGAAGCCTTTAAGAGGCATTCCGTTTTGATCCTTCATAATACAAGTCTATGGGCAGCATAACGGATCCATTATGCAGGAGTCCAGTCCTGCATAATGGAAACCAGGATGGATCCGTAATGCTGCCCATAGATTTGTATTATGATGGAAGTCAAAACGGAAGCCTTTAAGAGGCATTCCGTTTTGATCTGTCATAATAGAAGTCTATGGGAATCATAACGGATCCGTCTGGTTCCCGTTATGCAGAACGGACAAAAAAGTCCTGTCGACAGGACTTTGTTTTCCGTCTTGCATAACGAGAACCAGATGGATCCGTTATGATTCTCATAGACATGAGCCCTCCCACCTTCAGGGTTTGCTTATGCGTTCAGGAGATCAGGGTCAGAATTAGGGCGGCTGTAGGTTGTGGCCTGCTCCCTTCATTGTTGTCTGGCCTAGTAACAGTTCCTACTGTACGGTGGGGTGTTTTCTCCACTCGCCACCGTGACAGTATTTTCCATAAAGACATCTCTGTTTTGCTTTCGGAAGAGGGCCCAGCATGTGTCGCCTGCCATTTTCTGGCACGCATGCTTATCCTCCGGAGGGAGGGTATATGGTGTGAGATACAGTTAACAGTGTGGTTCTCTGTGGCAGGTGTTGCAGTTGGTGTGAAACGGCACTTGTGTTTATGTCTCCCCTTGTCCATGTCTCAGTGGTTCTGTCGCTTGTCTTGTGGTGGCTGGTTGCATTCCTTGTTGAACTGGCTTTGGTGTATGCTGGTGTGGTATGCATGCTGGCAGCGACTTGGTGTGAACCGTGTCTGAGTGTGGACGCAGTGATCAGTGCAGTCTCTCCTGGCTGGCTGGTGGCTGGCGCCCTGGTTCCTGTTTGTTGTTCCTGGGGTTGGCAGCAGTTCTGGGTAGACTCGCTTGCGCTGACACTGATTCTGCTACTTTTTTATTTTTTTTTTCCCCTTCCCCCATCCTTGCTTGTGGGTTCCTCACTAGCTTCCCCTTTTCTGTTGGGGGGCTTTAAGGGGTGGGAGTATCATGGTCATATTGTTTTTTGACCGTGACGCGGTTGCCGTGCAGACTGGTTGCTAGGGGCGACGTGTAGTTTGTGGTTTGCACATGCACTTCCCCTTTAAGGTGTGCCTCCCTGCTGTTTGGTGTGCAAGGGGTTAATCTTCTGGCTATTAGGGATTAAGGTGTTTCCTGGGTGTGGCCGCAAGCTTGATATAAACCTGTGTCTTGCTGGCTGGGTGCAGTAGTACTACAGCTTTGCTTGGTGTTGGAGCTTTGCTCCTTTCCTTGGTGTTCCAGACCAGTCTTTGAGGGCCACCTTATGGAACATAAATTGTCCTCCCTTATGTACCCTCCATGTACCTTTACCCTCACTTGTTTTATTTGTGGTGTATGTTTATGTTCTGGGTGTGTTAAGCGTTTTGTTGGTTGTTACATGTCTGGGCTTTTGTTGGTGTTGGTCCCTGCATGTATGCTATTTGTCACCTGGTATGTTGATACCTCCATAAAGGGGCTGGTTTCCCGGAGGGGTTAATCATTAGTCTGTGTGCTGTGCTGCCTGGGGCTGCCGTGCTCATTGTGGCATGGGGTCCTGGCAGTATCAGGAGTGCTGGATACCTGTGTTTGTGTGTTGTCTGTACGGTGTCCTGTTTGGTGTGTGGGAACCTGTACTCGGGTTCCAGTCGTAGTGGCAGCGGCAGGTAAGTGAGTTTTCCGGTGTTCATATCTGCCGATCGAGATGCTGCATATGGTAATTTTTCTTTCCACCTGTTACTAGGCAGCTGGAGACTCCGGTTTGTCTGTGTCCCTGAGGAACCGGTTGTCTCCTATTACTGACCCATATGCCAGGGACCATCAGGGTCAGCAGGATCCAGGTTCCAGTGCATGAGCCCTCCCACCTTCAGGGTTTGCTCATGCGGTCAGGGTCAGGATTAGGTCGGCTGTAGGTTGTGGCCTGCTCCCCTCATTGTTGTCTGGCCTAGTAACAGTTACATCTGGACGGTGGGGGGTTTCCCTCAGTCCCCACCGTGACAGGCAGAAGCCTCCGCCTGGCAGCCCTATGGAGAGCCCTGTTCCTCACCGGACTCCAGAAAATGCCTTTGCCCTGCACGATTTAGCACAGGGCAAAGGAGAGCATCGGAGCACAGGGCAAAGGAGGGGGGCTGCCTGGGTGAAAATGGGGATATGTTTGGGTTTAGCTCTAAACCCGGACAACCCCTTTAATGTCACTGCTGTTTATCTATGTCTCCATTACTACTTTTACCACTATACGTTTGATAATGTCATGCCACTCTTTATGTCAAATTAAACTGTCACAACTAGCTACTTTCACACTTGCGTTGTTTTTTCCGGTATTGAGATCCGGCATAGGACCTAAATGCTGGAACTAAACTGATTTGTTTTGATTTTACATGTCAGCATGCATCTGTTCCATCAAAATGGAAATAAACGGATCCGTCACTAAATACATTGAAAGTCAATTGGTGACGGATCCAGTTTTTTAGTCTCCATAATAAGAAGATCCGTTACCATTGACTTACATTGTTTTCAGAGCCGGATCCATTTTTTACCTTGTTTATGACTGGACAAAAAAAATGCAGTTTGCTGACTGAACATAAGACATCCTGATGCCTCCTGAATGGATCTTTTTTCATTCAGAATGCATGAGGACTAAGCGGAAACTTTTTTTTCCTGCCGAATCTTAATACTGGAAGACAATGCAAGTGTGAAAGTAGCTTTAGTGTACTGTTAACGCTATTGTTGCTACTATTAAGTCATTGACAACTTCATTGTTAGCGATACTGCAACTTACACTACTTCAAAAATAAACTTCTGTAATTACTTACCTAATGAATTTGTCAGATCTCCAGCTGTTTCAGCAACTCCTTTGACTAAATCACCTTCAAAAAGAGAGAAACAAACAAACACGTACAGTACTTTAATATGTTAAAGTCTATGTGATTTATTTTCTACCTACATGAAGCTAAAACATGTGGTTTTATGGCTTACAAAAAGTTACTTTATTTAAATTATATTTTGCTTTGTTTAACTTGGTTTTTTGAAAATTTGCTTAGAAATATGACAAAAACTCCATAAAATTTGCTGAAGTCATGGAGCGAGATGCTTTCTAGTCATATATACACAAAAGAAAGACAAAAATGTTGAATGTTGTACAAGTAAAAATATTTTTACTGTTCAAATGCATTTTATGTTTCTATCCTGCTTAAAATATGTAACCTAGGAGCTATCTCTACACCCTTCAGCTAACTGTTTTATTGTGTGAACTCATATATACTGTAGAGAAACAGTATATGACAGTATATGTAATTGGTCAAAAATGAGCCCCCACCCCCTTTAAACTCTGGCCTTTAAAATGTTTATTGTATGGCTGACCCATTTCACTTGTTTTCTATGTAAAAATTCCTGAGAAGTGACTCCATGTGACATTATATAGCAAAAAACAAACAAAGGTCTGTATACCATAAAGCAGACAAAGGTTCTGACTAACTGTAGATGGTGTAAACTTAGGCTGTCTAGCTGTGCACCAGAATCAGGCTGAATCAGAGATGAGTACATGTCTTAAAATTTGTTTTAGGTCCAATTCTAACGAATCAGCAAAAAAAAAATTAGATTTGGGACCAAATCGATTCAACTCAAACCAAAACTAATGCAATTGACTCTAAGATCTTTCAGGACCCATTTTTACTCTGTTGTCTTTCTCAATTTTTTACATTTTCTCTCTCCACCTTCCCCCAAACCCTTTAATGCAAATTCAACAGTAGTAAATAATGTCATAGTGACACTGACATATAAAGCTATGGGTAAATGAATGGTTGATGTTGCTAACAGCGTGTTCAAAGACACATTGCACTGTGGGATTTGTTATGCTTTTTTAAATGTAAAAATGTTCCACAAATTGTTATTGGGGTCAGCCGGTTTATAAACACATAGTATTATTGATAAAAACAGTGGTATGTTCTGGACAAGCGATCCAAAAAGTATGCCTTACGAGGGAAGGAGGGCAGAGAATACCTGTCCATGTTTATACACACACACGCACTAGCATTGGAAGAAACTGTGATCTAAAATATGATTATCGCAATCATAAAAAGTAAAAAAATTGCAACAAAAAATATAAATTGCAACAAAAATATACAGGCCCAATTTCAACCACGCTATATGCTGCAACTGAATCACTATAATGCACAAATTGTAACAGGTTTTTTGATAAAACAAACGTCCCCTGGCTTCACCCTTACTAGAAACTGAAATTCACATACTAAAATGAGTTTAATTTTACACTTATAAACTTATGAACTGCAGGAGCTTTGTAACAGATTTTCTAACAAAAAAATGGATCCAGCACATAAAAACAACTAATGTACTGTTTCTTTAGGGATCTCTGTACAGCAGTGCAGCACCCTGTATACACAGCACTTGTGAACAGCTGCAGGAGCCCTGGCTGTAAGACATACAACTAACTCACCCTATGGTGTCCCTAATGATAAAACCTGACTTTCTATGTTGGAATTCAATCAACCTAACTAAATATCTCTTCTTCACAAACCCTACACTGTCCCTGCAAGACCATAAAAAGGATGTGTGTCTATTGTAGATAGGACTGATGCCTCCTATCACATCAGTGGCTTCGTTCACACTGGTTTCTGTGCTTCACAGCTAGCACAGAGCCTGATAGACCAGCAAATAATTTTTCACCCACAGCGCGTTTATAAAATTTGTTAAAATCGCATGCACTTCGCTGGTACTGTGATGAGGAGTTTATATTCACAAATTCAGACAATATAGAGGATTATCTGCTATAGCTTAAACATAGGTTTCTATAGGGCAAGTCTCTGTGAAGATTGTCTATTTCAGATGTAGCAGGGGTAACACACACACTCTTAACTCAAATTTCTTAACTCATCGCGTTATCTTGAAACAAAAGCCATTGAAAAGCAATTGCTTAACACATTTAGCTGCATTTAGTTTAGATAACATGTCTCATAAAGCATGTGTGTTAACCCTGCTACATCCGTATGTTTAACTTTTACACTAATTTTATATGATGGAGAAAAACTCTCTCAGCTACATAGTATATCCTAATCCTAGTATTTATGGTAAGACAGCTGTAAAAAAAAATCTTCCAAAACCTTTTTCTTTATATCTAGGAGGAAAGGAGTGGCACCATAAAAAATTCTAGGTGCCATCTAACCTAATTTTGGTCCTGTTTATACCTTAAGCCTTTTTCATTGAATTTGTCTATGATAATACAGCTGTGAGTCATGATGGCCCTAAACCAATTAAAGTCTTAGAAAAAAAAAAATCTAAAAGGAACAATATTTAATTATTATAACTCCACCTGTATTTGATATTATATTTCCACCGGCATCTGAAAAACAAAATTTTTCAACAATTAATTACTCAAAATAATTTTAATGCTAAACTACTATAATTACGATAAGTGATTACAATAAAAAAACATTTTTTCAAAGAAAACATTTATTTTTTTCTTATATTTTTGGGTTTTACATCAGGCACTCAATTGGATAGAATTTAAGCAACATTTTAGTCAATCGATTTTAGTCATTCGAATTTATTTTAAAGTTTACTGATTTTATATTTTAGGATTTAAATGATATCTTTTTATATTTATAAATACATTTTATTTAAAAAAATGATAGTGCTAGTGCACATTTTTGCTCCTAAAGGCATATGTTGGACAATTAAGATGGAGAAGTATTTTAGAAGTATATCATGCTTATATAGGAGGTCTTCAAAAAGTTTCAGCACTTTTAAATTTCCTTTTGAAACAGTAAAGGCTGGAGGAGTAGTAATTGGTCATATCTGAGATTTTCATGTGACTAGTCAGTCTGGCAAACCGGCTGATCTTGCAGTTTAGTATTACAGTCGTCACACTGTCGTGAAGATGGCTGCGAAACTTATAAATTACACCAAAGAGGAACAGCATTCTATCATACGCCTTTTTGTGGGAAAAAATTGTCCACTTTGAATTCTCTTTCCACCTCTCATCTCACTCTTTGTTTTACCGGCTACAGTCTGGCCGCCGACCCTACCACTCAACTGAATCTACCCTACCAAATTCACCAACGATCTGCTAACTGCCAGGACAAATTACATTACTCTGGCCTTTTCCAACTCCTGGACCTCTCCCTTCTGTTACACACTCTCTCGTTCTTTGACATTACAGACTTGTCCGTCTCCTGAGGCCAAGTGAAAACAGAATATATTATGTACAAAACAGAATTTATTTTTCCCTAATTTAACTCAGTCCCCCAACAGACCTATCTATCAGAGTAAATGGCTCTGTTCCAGGTCCTATAAGTCAGTTGTCTTTTGGTAAGCTTTGATTCCGCTCTGTCCTTCAAACCACACATTTAAGCCTTTTCCACCGCCTGTAGCCTCTAACTGAAAAATTGCAAGAGTGTACAAAAATGTTTGTACATGCCCTCATCATCTTCTACCTAGACTACTGTAGCAACTTTCTCTGTTGCCTCCCATCTAACACTCTGGCGCCCTTCTAATCAATCTTTAAGTCTTAAAATATGTATTTATGCTGTTGCATTAATTCTTATCTCCCAGAACTAGAACAAATGTTCTATCTCATTCAGGGTCATTCGGCACAACTGCGTACATTCTTATATTTGACGTATTGCATACCCATAAAAGGATGTTCCGGTAGTATGTGCATGAGCACCAAATGTATATATGATAGATAGAAAAACAGACAGATAGATAGATAGATAGATAGATATAGACAGCTGTCTCACTATATTACTACTCCTGTTTTTCCCAAAAGTTCACTTGAACAAGTGAACTTTGAATTGTCTTGCCACCTCTCATCTCACTTCTTGTTTTACAGGCCACCGTCTGGTTTCTGACCCTACCACTCAACTGAAACTACCCTACCAAATTCACCAACGATCTGCTAACTACCAAGACAAATGACATAACTTTGTCCTCCTCCTCCATGATCTGTCCTCTGTCATTGACACAGTTGACCTCTCCCTTCTTTTACACACTCTCTCAACCTTTGCCATTACAGAGTTGGGCATCTCCTGTGGCTAACTTAAAACAAGAATTTATCTTCCTCCACCTCAGCCCCCCAACAGACCTATCTATCACAGTCAATGGCTCCATGCTCTTCTCTGGTCCCATCAGCCGCTATCTTTGGGTAATCTTTAATTTTGCTTTGCATTACTATTACTAAAGTATTAATATTATTATGTTGGTATATGTCCTGTTAATAGCAACCCTATTGGTCAGGCAGGGTACTGTAAGTAAAAATCACCAATCATTTACACACATATTTATAGACTTTACCTGTTGAACCCGGAATTCCTCCATTTATACCTGAAAGAAAAACAAGTTTTGTTTGCCACCGACTAGAGAATCAAAATTGTTTTGGAAATGTTTTTTTTTTATATATATTACACAACAATACTGAATAAAATTAAATTAAATCTGATACTGGTCTCCTTTCCTTTAAAGTCAAAAGAACAAATAGTACAGATAACTTCACCATCTTCAGAATCTTTAGTTAATCTCAATAATAGAGATAATATATCATAGATTGAAAGATAGACAGACAAACAGATAGATGGATGGATAGATAGATAGACAGATAGATATGGACAGCTGTCACCACATATTACTACTCCTTTTTTTCTCAAAACTGCACTTGAACAACATGTCCACTTTGAATTCTCTTTCCACCTCTTATCTCACTCTTTGTTTGACCGGCTACAAGCTGGCTGCTGACCCTACCACTCAACTGATTCTACCCTACCAAATTCACCAACGATCTGCTAACTGCCAAGACAAATTACATTACTCTGGCCTTCTCCAACTCCTGGACTTCTCCCTTCTGTTACACACTCTCTCGGTTTTTGGCATTACAGACTTGTCCGTCTCCTGGGGCCAAGTGAAAACTGAATGTATTATGGAGAAAACAGAATTTATCTTTCCCCCATCTAACTCAGTTCCCCAACAGACCTATCTAGCAGAGTCAATGGCTCCATGTTGTTCCAGGTCCTATAAGTTAGTTGTCTTTTTGTAAGATTTGATTCCGCTCTGTCCTTTTAAACCACACATATAAGCCTTTTCCACCGCCTACAGCCGCTAACTGAAAAATTGCTCTCAGATCCACACATTCCTCAACCAAGAGTCTGAAAAAAGACTACTGTAGAAACTTTCTCTGTTGCCTCCCATCTAACAATCCGGCGCCCTTCTAATCAATCTTTAAGTCTTAAAATATGTATTTTTGGTGTTGCATTAATTCATATTCATAGCATTGTCTTTTTTAAAAACTTACCAAGTCCATTCGCCGGCTGATTTCCCCCAAATTGATAAGACCAGCTACCTATTATTAAGTAAAGAAAGGTATTATTATGATGTGGACATATGTCCTGTTAACAGAACTCCATGCAGTCAGGCAGAGAACTGCAAGTAAAGCTCATCAATCATTTACATACATGACCTATATATTTATATACTTTACCTGTTGACCCTGGAGTTCCTCCTTTAGTATCTGAAAGAAAAACAGGTTTAGTTGGCCAATGACAAAGCTTCAAAATTGATTTTAAAACATGCATTTTTTTACACAACAATACTGAATAGAATGATATATTTCCATCTGATATTGGTCTCCTTTTCATTTAAATTCAAGAGATTAAATACGTAGTACAGATAACTTCATCTTCTCCAGAATCTTCCGTTAATCTCAATAATAGAGATGATTAGAGTTGAGCGGACACCTGGATGTTCAGGTTCGGCAAGTTCGGCCGAACGTGAAAAAAAAAAAAACGGTTTCGGGACCCGTACTTGACCTGAACTTGACCCGAATCCGAACCCCATTCAATTCAATGGGGACCCAAAGTTTTGAGCACTAAAATGGCTGTAAAAATGTCATGGAAAGAGCTAGAGGGCTGCAAAAGGCAGCAAAATGTGCTTAAGAGCATGGCAAATGCTCTGCAAACAAATGTGGATAGGGAAATGAATTAAAAAAAACATAAAAGACCTTAAAAAAAAAAAAATTGGAATGATGTAGGAGGAAGAGGTTGAGGAGGCGGTGAATGGGTGGATGTGGCCGTGTAGGCTCACGTGGCGGTCTATGTAGAAGCGGCAGCAAAGGAGGAAGAGGTAGCCAACAGATGTGTGTTTTTTTGCATTTTTACATATTGGGACATATTAAAAAAAAAGGGATAAGTGCACTTGAGTACAAGGATGGATGGTTGAGGCTGTTAGAACTGTCTATTCTGCACAAGGTACAGACAAGTCCTGAGGGATCCAAGCCTGGTTCATTTTAATGAACGTGAGCTTGTCCACGTTGGCTGTGGACAGGCGGTTGCGTCTGTCTGTAATGCCGCCTCCTGCCGTGCTAAATACACGTTCAGAGAGTACACTGGCTGCAGGGCAGGCCAGCACCTCCAAGGCATACAGGGCAAGCTCCGGCCATGTGGACAATTTGGAGACCCAGAATTTGAATGGGACAGAACCATCAGTCAGTACGTGTAGGCGTGTGCACAGGTACTGTTCCACCATGTTGTTCAAATGCTGCGTCCTGCTAACACATATCAGCAGTAGGGGCCGGTTGTTGGGCCGAGGTGACAAAGCTTTTCCACATGTCGGCCATGCTAACCCTGCCTTCTGAGGTGCTGGCGCTGACACAGCTGCGTTGGCGACCTCTTCCTCCTCCCCTGCCTTCGCCTTGCGCTTCCACTTGACCACGGCATCAGTCAGAAATGCTCTCATAAGCGCGTCTACCAGCGTGCGCCTATAGTCGCTCATCTTCTGATCACGCTCCAATGAGGGAATTAAGGACGGCACATTGTCTTTGTAACGGGGATCCAGCAGGGTGTCCACCCAGTAGTCAGCACACGTTAAATTGTGGGCAACTCTGCTGTCGTTGCGCAGGCACTGCAGCATGTAGTCGCTCATGTATGCCAGGCTGCCCAGAAGTAAGGACAAGCTGTCCTCTGTGGGAGGCATATCGTCTGCATCCTCCGTATCCCCCCAGCCACGCACCAGTGATGGGCCCGAGCTGCGTTGGATGCCACCTCGCTGTGAACATGCTTCATCCCCATGCTCCTCCTCATCCTCCTCGTCCTCGTTCTCCAGTAGTGGGCCCTGGCTGGCCAAATTTGTACCTGGCCTCTGCTGTTGCAAAAATCCTCTTTCTGAGCCACTTCTAAAAGACTGGCCTGAAAGTGTTAGAGATGACCCCTCTTCCTCCTCCTCGGCTTGGGCCACATCCTCTTCCATCATCGCCCTAAGTGTTTTCTCAAGGAGACATAGAAGTGGTATTGTAACGCTGATAACGGTGTCATCGCCACTAGCCATGTGGGTGAAGTACTCGAAACAGCGCAACAGGGCACACAGGTCTCGCATGGAGGCCCAGTCATTGGTGGTGAAGTGGTGCTGTTCCGCAGTGCGACTCACCCGTGCGTGCTGCAGGTGAAACTCCACTATGGCCTGCTGCTGCTCGCACAGTCTCTCCAGCATGCACAAGGTGGAGTTCCACCTGGTGGGCACGTCGCATATGAGGCAGTGAGCGAAAGGCTGAAGTTACGCTGTAGAGCAGACAGCCGAGCGGCAGCAGGCCATAGTGCCCGGAAGCGCACACAGACGGCCCGCACATTATGCAGCAGCTCTGACATGTCGGGGTAGTTGTGAATGAATTTATGCACCACCAAATTCAGCACATGTGCCAGGCAAGGGATGTGCGTCAAACCAGCTAGTCCCAGAGCTGCAACGAGATTTCGCCCATTATCGCACACCACCAGGCCGGGCTTGAGGCTCACTGACAGCAACCACTCGTCGGTCTGTTGTTCAATACCCCGCCACAACTCCTGCGCGGTGTGGGGCCTGTCCCCCAAACACATCAGTTTCAGAACGGTCTGCTGACGTTTACCGCTAGCTGTGCTGAAGTTGGTGGTGAAGGTCTGTCGCTAACCGGATGAGGATGTGTTAGAAGAGGAGGAGGAAGCCGAGTAGGAAGAGGAGGCAACAGGAGGCAAAGAATGATGCCCTGCGATCCTTGGCGGCGGAAGGACGTGCGCCAAACAGCTCTCCGCCTGGGGCCCAGCCCCCACTGCCTTTACCCAGTGTGCAGTTAGGGAGATATAGCGTCCCTGGCCGTGCTTACTGGTCCACGTATCTGTGGTTAGGTGGACTTTGCCACAGGTGGCGTTGCGCAGTGCACACTTGATTTTATTCGATACTTGGTTGTGCAGAGAGGGCACGGCTCTCCTGGAGAAGTAGTGGCGGCTGGGAACGACGTACTGTGGGACAGCAAGCGACATGAGCTGTTTGAACCTTTCCGTCTCCACCAGCCTGAATGACAGCATTTCAAAGGCCAGTAGTTTAGAAATGTTGGCATTCAGGGCCAGGGATCGAGGGTGGCTAGGTTGGAATTTACGCTTTCTCTCAAAGGTTTGTGAAATGGAGAGCTGAACACTTCTGTGTGACATGGTGGAGATGCTTGGTGACGGAGGTGGTGTTGTTGGTGGCACATCCTCTGTTTGCTGGGCGGCAGGTGCCAAAGTTCCTCCAGAGGCGGAGGAAAAAGCCGAGGCAGAAGAGGGAGCAGGAGGGGCCTGAGCCCGTTCTTGGTTTTGAAGGTGCTTACTCCACTGCAGCCCGTGTCTCGCATGTTGATGCCTGGTCATGCAGGTTGTGCTAAGGTTCAGAACGTTAATGCCTCGCTTCAGGCTCTGATAACACAGCGTGCAAACCACTCGGGTCTTGTCATCAGCACATTGTGTGCCATGCCAGGGAACTCCTTGAAGCTGTCTTTGGTGTGCTCGGTCCCTGGTGACGGTGGCCAGTAGCAGGCAAACTGTTTTGGCGACGGCTGCTCTGCTTTTGCACCCTGCTCCCTCTTTTGCTACGCTTTTGGCTCAGTCTCACCACTGCCTCTTCCTCCGAACTCTGAAAGTCAGTGGCACGACCTTCATTCCATGTGGGGTCTAGGACCTCATCGTCCCCTGCATCGTCTTCCACCCAGTCTTCCTCCCTGACCTCCTTTTCGGTCTGCACACTGCAGAAAGACGCAGCAGTTGGCACCTGTGTTTTGTCATCATCAGAGACGTACTGAGGTGGTATTCCCATGTCCTCATCAGGAAACATAAGTGGTTGTGCATCAGTGCATTCTATGTCTTCCACCCCTGGGGAAGGGCTAGGTGGATGCCCTTGGGAAACCCTGCCAGCAGAGTCTTCAAACAGCATAAGAGACTGCTGCATGACTTGAGGCTCAGACAGGTTCCCCGATATGCACGGGGGTGATGTGACAGACTGATGGGCATGAGTTTCAGGCGCCACCTGTGAGCTTTCTGCAGAAGTCTGGGTGGGAGATAATGTGAACGTGCTGGATCCACTGTCGGCCACCCAATTGACTAGCGCCTGTACTTGCTCAGGCTTTACCATCCTTAGAAATGCATTAGTCCCGACCAAATATTTCTGTAGATTCTGGCGGCTTCTGGGACCTGAGGTACTAGTTTCAGTAGGACGTGTAGCTGTGGCACGACGGCCACGTCCTCTCCCTGCACCAGAAGCTCCTTTAACACCACCACCACGACCACGTCCCTTATTAGATGTTTGCCTCATAGTTAGCTTTCACAAAGCAAAGTAAAAAGTGGTTAAGTCTGTTAAAAATAATTAACCGCCAATAAAAACCGTGATGTAGGGTATTGCACTAAATTTTTTTTTTTTTTAACTCGGTATTTGTGGCATTAATTTCACAGTAACTTATGCACGTCTAATCCCAGATGTGCAGTATATCAGAGGGTTTTTTCACCCCAGTAACCAAAAAGCTGTATTTCTGGCCTAAATGTGACAATCAGTTATGCACGTCAAATCCCAGATGTGCAGTATATCAGAGGGTTTTTTCAACCCAGTAACCAAAAAGCCGTATTTCTGGCCTAAATGTGACAGTCACTTATGCATGTCTAATCCCAGATGTGCAGTATATCAGAGGGTTTTTTCAACCCTGCAACCAAAAAGCTGATTTCTGGCCTAAATGTGACAGTCACTTATGCATGTCTAATCCCAGATGTGAAGTATATCAGAGGGTTTTTTCACCTCCGTAACCAAAAAGCCATATTTTTGGCCTAAATGTGACAGTCACTTATGTACGTCTAATCCCAGATGTGCAGTATATAAGAGGGTTTTTTCACCTCAGTAAGCACAAAGCCGTATTTCTGGCCTAAATGTGACAGTCACTTATGCACGTCTAATCCCAGATGTGCAGTATATTAGAGGTTTTTTTTACCCCAGTAAGCAAAAAGATGTATTTCTGGCCTAAATGTGACACTCACTTATGCATGTCTAATCCCAGATGTGCAGTATATTAGAGGGTTTTTTCACCCCAGTAACCAAAAAGTCGAATTTCTGGCCTAAATGTGACAGTCACTTATGTACGTCTAATCCCAGATGTGCAGTATATTAGAGTTTTTTTCACCCCAGTAAGCACAAAGCCGTATTTCTGGCCTAAATGTGACAATCACTTATGCATGTCTAATCCTAGATGTGCAGTATATTAGAGGGTTTTTTCACCCCAGTAAGCAAAAAGATGTATTTCTGGCCTAAATGTGACAATCACTTATGCACGTGTAAACCTAGATGTGCACTATATGAAAAAAAGGGTTTTTTTTAACCCCAGATAGTAAAAAGCTGTATTTCTGGACTTGCAGATAGCCTGTTCTGGTGCACTATCGTTGCATAAAATGGCTGCCGATTATGTATTGATAATGAATAACTGAAGTAAAAAAAAGTTCTTTTTTAGCAGTAGATGGCTCAGGGCAGGCTTAAAAAAATTGTGCACTGCACCCACACAACACATTTGCTGTAGATTGCTGAGTAAAAAAAAACTGTTCTTGATAAGATTTCTCCCTCACAGTAGCTGCAGCCTCTGCCTACACTAATCCGAGCAGAGTGTCGTGCGGCGCTACGTGAATCCTGCTTAAATAGAGGCTGGGTCACATGCTGCAGTTGGCCAATCACAGCCATGCCAATAGTAGGCATGGCTGTGATGGCCTTTTGGGGCAAGTAGTATGACGCTTGTTGATTGGCTGCTGTGCAGCCTTTCAAAAAGCGCCAAGAAAGCACCGAACACCGAACCCGAAATTTTAACGTAAACTTTCGGGTTCGGGTCCAGGTGCCGAAAAACCGAAAGTTTGGTACGAACCCGAACTTTACAGTTCGGGTTTGCTCATCTCTAGAGATGATATATGACAGGTAGAAAAACAGACAGATGGATGGATGGATAGATAGATAGATAGATAGATAGATAGATAGATAGATATAGACAGCTGTCAACATTGAATTTTCTTGCCACCTCTCATCTCACTTCTTGTTTTACAGGCTACCGTCTGGCTTCTGACCCTACGACTCAACTGTAACTACCCTACCAAATTCACCAACGATCTGCTAACTGCCAAGACAAATGACATAACTTTGTCCTCCTCCTCCAGGATCTGTCCTCTGTCATTGGCACATTTGACCTCTCCCTTCTTTTACACACTCTATCATCCTTTGCCATTACAGAGTTGGCCATCTCCTGTGGCTAACTTAAAACAAGAATTTATCTTCCTCCACCTCAGCCTTCCAACAGACCTATCTATCACATTCAATGGCTCCATGCTCTTCTCTGGTCCTATAAGCAGCTATCTTTGGGTAAGCTTTAATTCTGCTTTGCATTGCTATTACTAAAGTATCAATATTATTATGTGGGTATATGTCCTGTTAATAGCAACCCTATTGGTCAGGCAGGGTACTGCGAGTAAAAATCACCAATCATTTACACACATATTTATAGACTTTACCTGTTGAACCTGGAATTCCTCCATTTATACCTGAAAGAAAAACAGGTTTTGGTTCCCACCGACTAGAGATTCAAAATAGTTTTTGAAACTTTTTTTTAATTTTTTTATATTATACAACAATACTGAACAAAATTAATATAAATCTGATACTGGTCTCCTTTCCTTTAAAGTCAAGAGAACAAATAGTACAGATAACTTAACCATCTTCAGAATATTTAGTTAATCTCAATAATAGAGATGATATATTATAGATTGAAATATAGATAGACAGACAAACAGATAGAAAAATAGATGGATGGATAGATAGATAGATAGATAGATACAAAACAGAAAGGAAAGAAGCAGCACACAAAAAACAAACGGGTGCAAAAATATCTTCCTGAGAGACCTGCGACCAAGATCTCAAGTATGGATAATAGAGCAAAAGAAGGCAGCACTCCAAATAATGATGAAAAAGTGGACGGTTTATTCACTCATCAGCAACGTTTCAGCTCTCTCTATGGAGCCTTTTTCCAGCTGAGTAACATGTGCAAAATTTCATATATAAATAGTGCAGGTAATTTTGCACATGTTACTCAGCTGGAAAAAGGCTCCATAGAGAGAGCTGAAACGTTGCTGATGAGTGAATAAACCGTCCACTTTTTCATCATTATTTGGAGTGCTGCCTTCTTTTGCTCTATTATAGATAGATAGATAGATAGATAGATAGATATGGACAGCTGTCACCTCATATTACTACTCCTTTTTTTTCTCAAAACTGCACTTGAACAACATGCCCACTTTGAATTCTCTTTCCACCTCTCATCTCACTCTTTGTTTGACCGGCTACAGTCTGGCCGCCGACCCTACCACTCAACTGAATCTACCTTACCAAATTCACCAACGATCTGCTAACTGCCAGGACAAATTACATTACTCTGGCCTTCTCCAGCTCCTGGACCTCTCCCTTCTGTTACACACTCTCTCGTTCTTTGACATTACAGACTTGTCCGTCTCCTGGGGCCAAGTGAAAACAGAATGTCTTATGTACGAAACAGAATTTATCTTTCCCTAATCTAACTCAGTCCCCCAACAGACCTATCTATCAGAGTCAATGGCTCCGTTCCAGGTCCTATAACTCAGTTGTCTTTTGGTAAGCTTTGATTCCGCTCTGTCCTTCAAACCACACATTTAAGCCTTTTCCACCGCCTACAGCCGCTAACTGAAAAATTGCAAGAGTGTGCAAAAATGCTTGTTCATGCCCTCATCATCTCCTACCTAGACTACTGTAGCAACTTTCTCTGTTGCCTCCCATCTAACACTCTGACGCCCTTCTAATCAATCTTTAAGTCTTAAAATATGCATTTATGCTGTTGCATTAATTCTTATCTCCCAGAACTAGAACAAATGTTTTGTCTCATTCAGGGTCATTCGGCACAACTGCGTACATTCTTATATTTGACGTATTGCATACCCATAAAAGGATGTTCCGGTAGTATGTGTATGAGCACCAAATGTATATATGATAGATAGAAAAACAGACAGATAGATAGATAGATAGTTATAGACAGCTGTCTCACTATATTAATACTCCTGTTTTTCCCAAAAGTACACTTGAACAAGTGAACTTTGAATTGTCTTGCCACCTCTCATCTCACTTCTTGTTTTACAGGCTACCGTCTGGTTTCTGACCCTACCACTCAACTGAAACTACCCTACCAAATTCACCAACGATCTGCTAACTACCAAGACAAATGACATAACTTTGTCCTCCTCCTCCAGGATCTGTTTTCTGTCATTGACACAGTTGACCTCTCCCTTCTTTTACACACTCTCTCAGCCTTTGCCATTACAGAGTTGGCCATCTCCTGTGGCTAACTTAAAACAAGAATTTATCTTCCTCCACCTCAGCCCCCCAACAGACCTATCTATCACAGTCAATGGCTCCATGCTCTTCTCTGGTCCCATCAGCCGCTATCTTTGGGTTCTCTTTAATTTTGCTTTGCATTACTATTACTAAAGTATTAATATTGTTATGTTGGTATATGTCCTGTTAATAGCAACCCTATTGGTCAGGCAGGGTACTGCAAGTAAAAATCACCAATCATTTACACACATATTTATAGACTTTACCTGTTGAACCTGGAATTCCTCCATTTATACCTGAAAGAAAAACAGGTTTTGTTTGCCACCGACTAGAGATTCAAAATTGTTTTTGAAATGTTTTTTTTTATATATTACACAACAATACTGAATAAAATTAAATTAAATCTGATACTGGTCTCCTTTCCTTTAAAGTCAAGAGAACAAATAGTACAGATAACTTAACCATCTTCAGAATATTTAGTTAATCTCAATAATAGAGATGATATATTATAGATTGAAAGATAGATAGACAGACAAACAGATAGAAAAATAGATAGATAGATAGATAGATACAAAACAGAAAGGAAAGAAGCAGCACACAAAAAACAAACGGGTGCAAAAATATCCTCCTGAGAGACCTGCTACCAAGATCTCAAGTATGGATAATAGAGCAAAAGAAGGCAGCACTCCAAATAATGATGAAAAAGTGGACGGTTTATTCACTGATCAGCAACGTTTCAGCTCTCTCTATGGAGCCTTTTTCCAGCTGAGTAACATGTGCAAAATTACATATATAAATAGTGCAGGTAATTTTGCACATGTTACTCAGCTGGAAAAAGGCTCCATAGAGAGAGCTGAAACGTTGCTGATGAGTCAATAAACCGTCCACTTTTTCATCATTATTTGGAGTGCTGCCTTCTTTTGCTCTATTATAGATAGATAGATAGATAGATAGATAGATAGATAGATAGATAGATAGATAGATATGGACAGCTGTCACCTCATATTACTACTCCTTTTTTTTCTCAAAACTGCACTTGAACAACATGCCCACTTTGAATTCTCTTTCCACCTCTCATCTCACTCTTTGTTTGACCTGCTACAGTCTGGCCGCCGACCCTACCACTCAACTGAATCTACCTTACCAAATTCACCAACGATCTGCTAACTGCCAGGACAAATTACATTACTCTGGCCTTCTCAAGCTCCTGGACCTCTCCCTTCTGTTACACACTCTCTCGTTCTTTGACATTACAGACTTGTCCGTCTCCTGGGGCCAAGTGAAAACAGAATGTCTTATGTACGAAACAGAATTTATCTTTCCCTAATCTAACTCATTCCCCCAACAGACCTATCTATCAGAGTCAATGGCTCCGTTCCAGGTCCTATAACTCAGTTGTCTTTTGGTAAGCTTTGATTCCGCTCTGTCCTTCAAACCACACATTTAAGCCTTTTCCACCGCCTACAGCCGCTAACTGAAAAATTGCAAGAGTGTGCAAAAATGCTTGTTCATGCCCTCATCATCTCCTACCTAGACTACTGTAGCAACTTTCTCTGTTGCCTCCCATCTAACACTCTGACGCCCTTCTAATCAATCTTTAAGTCTTAAAATATGCATTTATGCTGTTGCATTAATTCTTATCTCCCAGAACTAGAACAAATGTTCTGTCTCATTCAGGGTCATTCGGCACAACTGCGTACATTCTTATATTTGACGTATTGCATACCCATAAAAGGATGTTCCGGTAGTATGTGTATGAGCACCAAATGTATATATGATAGATAGAAAAACAGACAGATAGATAGATAGATAGATAGATAGTTATAGACAGCTGTCTCACTATATTACTACTCCTGTTTTTCCCAAAAGTACACTTGAACAAGTGAACTTTGAATTGTCTTGCCACCTCTCATCTCACTTCTTGTTTTACAGGCTACCGTCTGGTTTCTGACCCTACCACTCAACTGAAACTACCCTACCAAATTCACCAACGATCTGCTAACTACCAAGACAAATGACATAACTTTGTCCTCCTCCTCCAGGATCTGTCCTCTGTCATTGACACAGTTGACCTCTCCCTTCTTTTACACACTCTCTCAACCTTTGCCATTACAGAGTTGGCCATCTCCTGTGGCTAACTTAAAACAAGAATTTATCTTCCTCAACCTCAGCCCCCCAACAGACCTATCTATCACAGTCAATGGCTCCATGCTCTTCTCTGGTCCCATCAGCCGCTATCTTTGGGTAATCTTTAATTTTGCTTTGCATTACTATTACTAAAGTATTAATATTGTTATGTTGGTATATGTCCTGTTAATAGCAACCCTATTGGTCAGGCAGGGTACTGCAAGTAAAAATCACCAATCATTTACACACATATTTATCGACTTTACCTGTTGAACCTGGAATTCCTCCATTTATACCTGAAAGAAAAACAGGTTTTGTTTGTCACCGACTAGAGATTCAAAATTGTTTTTGAAATGTTTTTTTTTATATATTACACAACAATACTGAATAAAATTAAATTAAATCTGATACTGGTCTCCTTTCCTTTAAAGTCAAGAGAACAAATAGTACAGATAACTTAACCATCTTCAGAATATTTAGTTAATCTCAATAATAGAGATGATATATTATAGATTGAAAGATAGATAGACAGACAAACAGATAGAAAAATAGATGGATGGATAGATAGATAGATAGATAGATAGATACAAAACAGAAAGGAAAGAAGCAGCACACAAAAAACAAACGGGTGCAAAAATATCCTCCTGAGAGACCTGCGACCAAGATCTCAAGTATGGATAATAGAGCAAAAGAAGGCAGCACTCCAAATAATGATGAAAAAGTGGACGGTTTATTCACTCATCAGCAACGTTTCAGCTCTCTCTATGGAGCCTTTTTCCAGCTGAGTAACATGTGCAAAATTACATATATAAATAGTGCAGGTAATTTTGCACATGTTACTCAGCTGGAAAAAGGCTCCATAGAGAGAGCTGAAACGTTGCTGATGAGTGAATAAACCGTCCACTTTTTCATCATTATTTGGAGTGCTGCCTTCTTTTGCTCTATTATAGATAGATAGATAGATAGATAGATATAAACAGCTGTCACCTCATATTACTACTCCTTTTTTTTCTCAAAACTGCACTTGAACAACATGCCCACTTTGAATTCTCTTTCCACCTCTCATCTCACTCTTTGTTTGACCGGCTACAGTCTGGCCGCCGACCCTACGACTCAACTGAATCTACCTTACCAAATTCACCAACGATCTGCTAACTGCCAGGACAAATTACATTACTCTGGCCTTCTCCAGCTCCTGGACCTCTCCCTTCTGTTACACACTCTCTCGTTCTTTGACATTACAGACTTGTCCGTCTCCTGGGGCCAAGTGAAAACAGAATGTCTTATGTACGAAACAGAATTTATCTTTCCCTAATCGAACTCAGTCCCCCAACAGACCTATCTATCAGAGTCAATGGCTCCGTTCCAGGTCCTATAACTCAGTTGTCTTTTGGTAAGCTTTGATTCCGCTCTGTCCTTCAAACCACACATTTAAGCCTTTTCCACCGCCTACAGCCGCTAACTGAAAAATTGCAAGAGTGTGCAAAAATGCTTGTTCATGCCCTCATCATCTCCTACCTAGACTACTGTAGCAACTTTCTCTGTTGCCTCCCATCTAACACTCTGACGCCCTTCTAATCAATCTTTAAGTCTTAAAATATGCATTTATGCTGTTGCATTAATTATTATCTCCCAGAACTAGAACAAATGTTCTGTCTCATTCAGGGTCATTCGGCACAACTGCGTACATTCTTATATTTGACGTATTGCATACCCATAAAAGGATGTTCCGGTAGTATGTGTATGAGCACCAAATGTATATATGATAGATAGAAAAACAGACAGATAGATAGATAGATAGATAGATAGATAGATAGTTATAGACAGCTGTCTCACTATATTACTACTCCTGTTTTTCCCAAAAGTACACTTGAACAAGTGAACTTTGAATTGTCTTGCCACCTCTCATCTCACTTCTTGTTTTACAGGCTACCGTCTGGTTTCTGACCCTACCACTCAACTGAAACTACCCTACCAAATTCACCAACGATCTGCTAACTACCAAGACAAATGACATAACTTTGTCCTCCTCCTCCAGGATCTGTCCTCTGTCATTGACACAGTTGACCTCTCCCTTCTTTTACACACTCTCTCAACCTTTGCCATTACAGAGTTGGCCATCTCCTGTGGCTAACTTAAAACAAGAATTTATCTTCCTCCACCTCAGCCCCCCAACAGACCTATCTATCACAGTCAATGACTCCATGCTCTTCTCTGGTCCCATCAGCCGCTATCTTTGGGTAATCTTTAATTTTGCTTTGCATTACTATTACTAAAGTATTAATATTGTTATGTTGGTATATGTCCTGTTAATAGCAACCCTATTGGTCAGGCAGGGTACTGCAAGTAAAAATCACCAATCATTTACACACATATTTATCGACTTTACCTGTTGAACCTGGAATTCCTCCATTTATACCTGAAAGAAAAACAGGTTTTGTTTGCCACCGACTAGAGATTCAAAATTTTTTTGAAATGTTTTTTTTTTATATATTACACAACAATACTGAATAAAATTAAATTAAATCTGATACTGGTCTCCTTTCCTTTAAAGTCAAGAGAACAAATAGTACAGATAACTTAACCATCTTCAGAATATTTAGTTAATCTCAATAATAGAGATGATATATTATAGATTGAAAGATAGATAGACAGACAAACAGATAGAAAAATAGATGGATGGATAGATAGATAGATAGATAGATAGATACAAAACAGAAAGGAAAGAAGCAGCACACAAAAAACAAACGGGTGCAAAAATATCCTCCTGAGAGACCTGCGACCAAGATCTCAAGTATGGATAAAAGAGCAAAAGAAGGCAGCACTCCAAATAATGATGAAAAAGTGGACGGTTTATTCACTCATCAGCAACGTTTCAGCTCTCTCTATGGAGCCTTTTTCCAGCTGAGTAACATGTGCAAAATTACATATATAAATAGTGCAGGTAATTTTGCACATGTTACTCAGCTGGAAAAAGGCTCCATAGAGAGAGCTGAAACGTTGCTGATGAGTGAATAAACCGTCCACTTTTTCATCATTATTTGGAGTGCTGCCTTCTTTTGCTCTATTATAGATAGATAGATAGATAGATAGATAGATAGATAGATAGATAGATAGATATGGACAGCTGTCACCTCATATTACTACTCCTTTTTTTTCTCAAAACTGCACTTGAACAACATGCCCACTTTGAATTCTCTTTCCACCTCTCATCTCACTCTTTGTTTGACCGGCTACAGTCTGGCCGCCGACCCTACCACTCAACTGAATCTACCTTACCAAATTCACCAACGATCTGCTAACTGCCAGGACAAATTACATTACTCTGGCCTTCTCCAGCTCCTGGACCTCTCCCTTCTGTTACACACTCTCTCGTTCTTTGACATTACAGACTTGTCCGTCTCCTGGGGCCAAGTGAAAACAGAATGTCTTATGTACGAAACAGAATTTATCTTTCCCTAATCGAACTCAGTCCCCCAACAGACCTATCTATCAGAGTCAATGGCTCCGTTCCAGGTCCTATAACTCAGTTGTCTTTTGGTAAGCTTTGATTCCGCTCTGTCCTTCAAACCACACATTTAAGCCTTTTCCACCGCCTACAGCCGCTAACTGAAAAATTGCAAGAGTGTGCAAAAATGCTTGTTCATGCCCTCATCATCTCCTACCTAGACTACTGTAGCAACTTTCTCTGTTGCCTCCCATCTAACACTCTGACGCCCTTCTAATCAATCTTTAAGTCTTAAAATATGCATTTATGCTGTTGCATTAATTCTTATCTCCCAGAACTAGAACAAATGTTCTGTCTCATTCAGGGTCATTCGGCACAACTGCGTACATTCTTATATTTGACGTATTGCATACCCATAAAAGGATGTTCCGGTAGTATGTGTATGAGCACCAAATGTATATATGATAGATAGAAAAACAGACAGATAGATAGATAGATAGATAGATAGTTATAGACAGCTGTCTCACTATATTACTACTCCTGTTTTTCCCAAAAGTACACTTGAACAAGTGAACTTTGAATTGTCTTGCCACCTCTCATCTCACTTCTTGTTTTACAGGCTACCGTCTGGTTTCTGACCCTACCACTCAACTGAAACTACCCTACCAAATTCACCAACGATCTGCTAACTACCAAGACAAATGACATAACTTTGTCCTCCTCCTCCAGGATCTGTCCTCTGTCATTGACACAGTTGACCTCTCCCTTCTTTTACACACTCTCTCAACCTTTGCCATTACAGAGTTGGCCATCTCCTGTGGCTAACTTAAAACAAGAATTTATCTTCCTCCACCTCAGCCCCCCAACAGACCTATCTATCACAGTCAATGGCTCCATGCTCTTCTCTGGTCCCATCAGCCGCTATCTTTGGGTAATCTTTAATTTTGCTTTGCATTACTATTACTAAAGTATTAATATTGTTATGTTGGTATATGTCCTGTTAATAGCAACCCTATTGGTCAGGCAGGGTACTGCAAGTAAAAATCACCAATCATTTACACACATATTTATCGACTTTACCTGTTGAACCTGGAATTCCTCCATTTATACCTGAAAGAAAAACAGGTTTTGTTTGCCACCGACTAGAGATTCAAAATTGTTTTTGAAATGTTTTTTTTTATATATTACACAACAATACTGAATAAAATTAAATTAAATCTGATACTGGTCTCCTTTCCTTTAAAGTCAAGAGAACAAATAGTACAGATAACTTAACCATCTTCAGAATATTTAGTTAATCTCAATAATAGAGATGATATATTATAGATTGAAAGATAGATAGACAGACAAACAGATAGAAAAATAGATGGATGGATAGATAGATAGATAGATAGATAGATAGATACAAAACAGAAAGGAAAGAAGCAGCACACAAAAAACAAACGGGTGCAAAAATATCCTCCTGAGAGACCTGCGACCAAGATCTCAAGTATGGATAAAAGAGCAAAAGAAGGCAGCACTCCAAATAATGATGAAAAAGTGGACGGTTTATTCACTCATCAGCAACGTTTCAGCTCTCTCTATGGAGCCTTTTTCCAGCTGAGTAACATGTGCAAAATTACATATATAAATAGTGCAGGTAATTTTGCACATGTTACTCAGCTGGAAAAAGGCTCCATAGAGAGAGCTGAAACGTTGCTGATGAGTGAATAAACCGTCCACTTTTTCATCATTATTTGGAGTGCTGCCTTCTTTTGCTCTATTATAGATAGATAGATAGATAGATAGATAGATAGATATGGACAGCTGTCACCTCATATTACTACTCCTTTTTTTTCTCAAAACTGCACTTGAACAACATGCCCACTTTGAATTCTCTTTCCACCTCTCATCTCACTCTTTGTTTGACCGGCTACAGTCTGGCCGCCGACCCTACCACTCAACTGAATCTACCTTACCAAATTCACCAACGATCTGCTAACTGCCAGGACAAATTACATTACTCTGGCCTTCTCCAGCTCCTGGACCTCTCCCTTCTGTTACACACTCTCTCGTTCTTTGACATTACAGACTTGTCCGTCTCCTGGGGCCAAGTGAAAACAGAATGTCTTATGTACGAAACAGAATTTATCTTTCCCTAATCTAACTCAGTCCCCCAACAGACCTATCTATCAGAGTCAATGGCTCCGTTCCAGGTCCTATAACTCAGTTGTCTTTTGGTAAGCTTTGATTCCGCTCTGTCCTTCAAACCACACATTTAAGCCTTTTCCACCGCCTACAGCCGCTAACTGAAAAATTGCAAGAGTGTGCAAAAATGCTTGTTCATGCCCTCATCATCTCCTACCTAGACTACTGTAGCAACTTTCTCTGTTGCCTCCCATCTAACACTCTGACGCCCTTCTAATCAATCTTTAAGTCTTAAAATATGCATTTATGCTGTTGCATTAATTCTTATCTCCCAGAACTAGAACAAATGTTCTGTCTCATTCAGGGTCATTCGGCACAACTGCGTACATTCTTATATTTGACGTATTGCATACCCATAAAAGGATGTTCCGGTAGTATGTGTATGAGCACCAAATGTATATATGATAGATAGAAAAACAGACAGATAGATAGATAGATAGTTATAGACAGCTGTCTCACTATATTACTACTCCTGTTTTTCCCAAAAGTACACTTGAACAAGTGAACTTTGAATTGTCTTGCCACCTCTCATCTCACTTCTTGTTTTACAGGCTACCGTCTGGTTTCTGACCCTACCACTCAACTGAAACTACCCTACCAAATTCACCAACGATCTGCTAACTACCAAGACAAATGACATAACTTTGTCCTCCTCCTCCAGGATCTGTCCTCTGTCATTGACACAGTTGACCTCTCCCTTCTTTTACACACTCTCTCAACCTTTGCCATTACAGAGTTGGCCATCTCCTGTGGCTAACTTAAAACAAGAATTTATCTTCCTCCACCTCAGCCCCCCAACAGACCTATCTATCACAGTCAATGGCTCCATGCTCTTCTCTGGTCCCATCAGCCGCTATCTTTGGGTAATCTTTAATTTTGCTTTGCATTACTATTACTAAAGTATTAATATTGTTATGTTGGTATATGTCCTGTTAATAGCAACCCTATTGGTCAGGCAGGGTACTGCAAGTAAAAATCACCAATCATTTACACACATATTTATAGACTTTACCTGTTGAACCTGGAATTCCTCCATTTATACCTGAAAGAAAAACAGGTTTTGTTTGCCACCGACTAGAGATTCAAAATTGTTTTTGAAATGTTTTTTTTTATATATTACACAACAATACTGAATAAAATTAAATTAAATCTGATACTGGTCTCCTTTCCTTTAAAGTCAAGAGAACAAATAGTACAGATAACTTAACCATCTTCAGAATATTTAGTTAATCTCAATAATAGAGATGATATATTATAGATTGAAAGATAGATAGACAGACAAACAGATAGAAAAATAGATGGATGGATAGATAGATAGATAGATAGATAGATAGATACAAAACAGAAAGGAAAGAAGCAGCACACAAAAAACAAACGGGTGCAAAAATATCCTCCTGAGAGACCTGCGACCAAGATCTCAAGTATGGATAATAGAGCAAAAGAAGGCAGCACTCCAAATAATGATGAAAAAGTGGACGGTTTATTCACTCATCAGCAACGTTTCAGCTCTCTCTATGGAGCCTTTTTCCAGCTGAGTAACATGTGCAAAATTACATATATAAATAGTGCAGGTAATTTTGCACATGTTACTCAGCTGGAAAAAGGCTCCATAGAGAGAGCTGAAACGTTGCTGATGAGTGAATAAACCGTCCACTTTTTCATCATTATTTGGAGTGCTGCCTTCTTTTGCTCTATTATAGATAGATAGATAGATAGA
>NW_024400521.1:0-28485 GCF_905171765.1 Bufo bufo | reverse complement strand
TTGATACAATGATTGGTATAGAAAAATACATTAGAAAATTATGTTTAAAGAAATATTTCATTAAAAATCCTATAATAAATGGAGGCCCTTTAGTAGAAAGCCGAAAGTATATACATACAGATGTGAAAAGCAAATCAGCTAAATATCCACGCCAAGAAATTGGTGAGGAAATGATGGCCTTTAGACAGGCTGTAGAATTTGACATTAGGAAAATAAAGATAAATCAAAGTAGAGACAATAATTTATCAAAAGGCAATAAAACAATTACAAAAGGACCAACAAATAATAATACGCCCGGCAGATAAAGGGGGAGCAATTGTGGTATGGGATAAAGAAAAATATAACCAAGAATGTATAAGACAGTTGTCCGATACAATAACTTATAAGCAGTTACGTACGGACCCCACTGTAGAATTTCACAAACAATTAGTAACATTATGTGAACAAGGTCAGAAAACAGGTATTTTATCCCAACAAGAATTTCATTATATCACTAACAGCCAATGCAGACTGCCAGTTTTTTACTGCACCCCCAAATTGCATAAGGACCCAGTAAATCCACCAGGGCGGCCAATTATCTCCGGTATTGGTTCATTGACAGCTAATCTGTCACATTATATAGATAAATTATTACAGCCAGTAGTTAAAACTATTAAATCATATATAAGGGATACCACGTCAGTAATAGATAGATATGGTTGAGAAGATACAATATAAACCTGGGTGGATTATAGGAACATTGGACGTGCAGTCTTTATATACCGTAATAAACCATAAACAAGGAATAACAGCTATGGGGCAGCAACTACAACAAAATAGTCAGGTACCCATAGAACAGATTGAATATTTGCAGACAGTTACCCAATATATTTTGGACCATAACTATTTCTGGTTTGATTCTAATATATATCTGCAGATATGCGGTACTGCAATGGGCACCAGGTTTGCCCCCAGCTACGCCAATTTATTTATGGCGAATTGGGAACGAGAAGTTATTGATCCTAAGCTGGGGACAGACCTGGTGCTCTGGAAAAGGTATATTGACGACGTCCTGTTTATATGGAAAAATGACCAGAAATCATTAGATAGATTTTTTGGAGGAGATAAATAGAAATGACTATAATCTACGGTTTGCAGGAAAAACCAGTCAAGAAATGGTGGAATTCCTAGATTTAGAAATCAAAATAGAGGAGTCCAGGTTGATTTGTAATACATTCCGGAAGCCAACATCAAAGAATAGCTATATTCTATATAATAGCTGTCATCTGCCACAATGGCTTCTAAATGTACCTACAGGACAATTTAGAAGAATTAGGAGAAATTGTTCAAAAATGGAAGCCTTTGAAAAGGAAGCTGTAGATATGAAGAATCAATTTTTGGAGAAATTATATCCAATAGAGGTTTTGGATACCGCACTAAATAAAGTGAGACAATTAAACCGGCAATCTTTCTTTGATACAAAAATAAAAGTACAGAAAGATGAAAATATAAGAATAATTGTCCCGTTTAATACTCAACATAAAAAAGTGAGGTATATTTTGAAAAAACATTGGCATTTTTTGAATAAAGATAAAATAATAGGCCAATTAATTCCTGATTTTCCACAAGTTATCTTTACCAAAGCCCCTAATTTAGCACTTATGGTAGCACCAACCATTCCAAAAATTAATAAAAATAAAATGGATTCATCCATACAGAAATGGACAAATACCACAGGTTTTTTTCGTTGTGGAAAATGTATGGGGTGCAAAAATACTAGATTTCCTAAAAAGACACAAGCAGTGACATCTACAACAAATGGGCACCAACATATAATTAAGGATTTTCTTACATGTAACACCAATAGCGTTATTTATGTTATACAATGTCCTTGCAAAAAACAATATGTGGGAAGAACGAAGAGACAATTGAAAGTCCGCATAGCAGAACATATTTCCAATATAAAGAAAGGCTATATAAAACATACTTTGTCTAATCACTTTAAACTTATACATAACCAAGACCCTAGTGGATTGGTTTTTTCAGCTTTGGAAAAAATAGAAACAGATTGGAGGGGTGGAGATCACATCAAGAAAATGTCAAGGGTTGAATCAAGATTCATCTTTGACTTTAATACCCTAGTACCAGCAGGATTGAATGCTGAAATTGAAATATACGGATTTCTATAGATGTGTTTTGGGGGGGGGGGGGGGGGGTGCCCTGACCAGGGAGAGACCCGTGAGTATTTTATGCCTCCGAGTCTTCCCCTGGTGATGGACTCCCCGCTCCAGTATCTACTTGTTGAAGCTCCTCAATTAAAAATTAAAAATTAAAAATATAAATAAAATTAAGTATTTATGAGTCCTATTGTAGTGATATACATTTTTTATGTAAAAACACTTTCTTTTATATAGATATATTTTTATTTAGTATTTTTAACACATCAGGTTTATATTTTATATTTAAGTGTCTTAATGTAACTGAATTGTCCAGATATACTTGATATTGATTGAGATTGAAATAATATAAAATTAAAACTAAAAACGCATTGAAACCGCAATACATAGAATGTAGTATCAGGACCGCACAAACATGGTGCGGTTTTTTGCGATATTCTGATACTGTTTGCATTTATTGGTCTGTATCTTTATTAGTATGAAGCAGACCGGTACATGCAGATTGTAGACGGTGAATAGACAATAAGTATAATTATAATTATGATTATAGTTGTAATAGAAAACATAGAACAAACCGCTACAGCTGTGTTTATGTGCATATGTGTTTACACGGACACATGTTTATATGGACATATGTGAACTTTTTTAGCTTATATTGTATGAGTAGTGATACACTTAAACCGCATGTATTTAATCGATTTTTATTTATTTTATATTGAACTAGTAAGGTATATATTTATAAATCACATCGGAGAAGGAAGGTATGTCACTTCCGTTTTCAAGCTGATTAATTTAATTCACACATGATTGAGGTGTATAAAAGTTGGTCATTTCCATGGAGATTTTAGCCACTGATGAAGGAGTCGTAGCCAACTCCGAAACGCGTTTGGTAACTGTCCCATGGAATAGAGTACAGCACCGGAGGATTTAAAGAGTTTAAAGGAAAAGAATGAGAAGTAAAGGATCGGTGATTTTTCTTTGTGAATAAGCGGAGATAAGCCGGACATTTGCCTGTTTGGAGAGCCAGCCTTGTGACACCGTCTACCTCTGCTGAATAAGTGATTCTCTCCAATACAGCACGGTAACACCGAAGATCCTGAAAGCCGCATCATCTGTAGACGCTGGTATTTGTGTAATCACTGCCTATCACACGTGGGACGCCACCTGTGACGCAGTAATAGCCGACATCACTACATCAGAAATTGTGAGTACAAACAGCTTCGGCACTTTGTTACTAAACCCAGCAACAGTGTAACATTTCAATACAGACCGCGACTGTTGAGTCGCAACAGTTGCAAATCTGTGACTATCTAAAAGACTCTATCTAAACAGATGAACTTTTCTCTTATATAGCAGCATTGAAAGGGTTATTAACCCACTTAGAAGGATATCAATCACCTCTTCAAATTCACTTTGGCTTACATATAATTGAATTATTAGCACAAAGTATAGGAGTTATACATTACTGTTGTTATATGTATTATTGTATTTAATATAATTTCTTATATGTACTAGTTTTTTTATGTATTTTATATGAAATTTTATGGAATTTTTTATGATATTTTTCTGATATTTTTATGAATGGTTGCTAATAGTATATCACTAAGAATATAATAAAATAATATACTACATTACCCTTTTTTCCGTGTGGTTACCTGATATTGGTGTGCCCTACCACTTCTTTCTCTGTTTTACCTTATTTGGAGGATTGGGTGAATCCTCTTGATAGGAGCACCCTGTTCCACCCTTGAATATACAGGTGAGCCCTCTCTACCTATTCACTATGCCAGCTAGGGGCTGGCAAAACTTGAGGTATATCTTACTCCAGTTCCTGGCGTATGTTATAGTAAACTCAGAGGGCTGCGATGGGCCCTGCCCTCTCCCTCTAAGTGCCTTTTGTTACTCACCATTTAAAAATATTGGTGGGAAGCTCAAATAGTCACAAGTTATGCATGAATATGGTGAGCACCATCATTTGTGACTTTTTACCGCCGCTGTAGTGTTGTATGTACTTTGATAAATGACCCTCAATGATTTTTTAGTTTTAGTTTAGTTATTAAGGAGTAAGTAAGCAATATAGAGTCGTTAGCTGTCAGAATCAGTTTAAAATATATAGTGTTAGAAACAGATATGTGTATAAAATAATTAGAAATGAAAAAATAATATTTACTTACCAGTAATAGATTTATTTAGTTCCTTGATAGCAGCAGCATGTGCTGCAGTCATGGGCATATTGACTCTTGCTATCGAAGCAAGGGATATATTCTCTGATAGGGATGTGCCGGGATTAGGCCAACAGGCCACGAGCAAACAGGTCTTTAATGAATTGTATAATGGCTATAAAGAAAATATTAAATCCTGGTGGGAGATAAAGTCCCTGGAGAGTTACATTGCCAATAAAATTGTCCCTCGTAGGTTACGCCTTCGTGTTAAACCAGCAGATAGAATATCTTCGCCTTCTCTTTTAGTTAAGTGGGAGGAGTTGCTTACGCAGAGTTCACTCAATTTAATGCATTTACTTCTTGAAGAAGAAAAACTTGGTTTTGAGTTGTCGTCCAAAAAACTCCATGAGCAAATTGATAACGCCCTGAAATTGAAAGAGGACCCTGATTTCTCTAGGCGCGAGGCATCCCTCCAAACTGCTGTTGAGCGTTTTCAGGGATTGATTAAAGAACGTAAACACAGGCAATTCGTTAGGGACCTTAGTGAGTTCAAGGAGAATCGTGCTATATTGTAACCCAGGGACCAGTAGCAGGACCAGAACCTTCTCCTCAGAGTTTGACTCTTCAGATACTGATTCATATACTAAACCTTATTATTCCTCTATTCGGGTCGCCAAGGTACTAGGCGACGCGGCGGTCGAGGATGGCAAAAGGGAGGTGGATACAGGGGCAGGGGACGAGGGCACGGGGATCAGGTTTCCCGAATGCCTCCTCCTCGTCGCCTCCCTCTGGCTACTCCAATACCCTACTCAACAACAGCCAGCTTCATCCTCTTTTTTAGAGAAGAATGCAATGCCATATCAGCTACGCGATCGGGGCCGCCCAGACAAGGGTCAATGATAGATCTTCAAATTGTCAATTTGTCTACACGAGTTCTCAGTCCGGTTGAGGTGGAGGTCCTTAAGAGAGGGCTATCCTTCGTACCCACTCTAATTTCAGTCTATTCACATGGACCAAGGACCTTCACCTCTTCTGTAGGAGACTTAAGTGGCGGAAATTTTTTAAAGTTTCAAATAGAGACACATGCAACAGACTGGGCCTTGATGAACGGACTTTGATGACTTACAAACCTTAACCGACCTAAATAGGGATCATACCCGCATCACCGGCTCAGGTCCCTTTACTGCACTAAGAAAAAGTAAGAAAATGCCTCCTCCAGGTAATTATGAATACATTGACATTTTTTTGCAGTTGGTGACAAATGACCTTGAGGAACTTGACAGGGCAGCCCCGAAATCCTTTAATCTTTCTATATCTGAGATGCAGGCATTGCAGTCCCTCGAAAAAGACCGCACTATCACTATAAAACCTTCAGATAAGGGGGGGAATCTGGTTGTGCTTGATAACGAGGTCTATGTACGCATGTGCCTTGAACTGCTAAAGGACCGTGAGGGCTACAGCATTTTACCATCTAACCCTACCCTGATTTTCTTGGCAGAGCTTAAAAACATTCTGCTTGGTGGCCTTGAGAACAAGTCATTGGGACTTCGGAATTTGAATTCCTTTTACCCATCAATCCCCTGATAGCAACCTTCTATGGGCTCCCGAAGATTCATAAAGGTACTCATCCGCTTAGGGTCGCCCTATAGTATCAGGAGTTAATTCACTCACCCAGAACTGTGGGGTGTACTTGGATAAAGTGTTGAGGGAGTTCGTTGTGTCCCTCCCAGCATATACGAGGGACACAACGGACTTCCTCAACAAAATTGATGCTTTGGTTATTGACTCTGACTGCATTTTATGCAGTATTGATGTCGAGTCGCTATATAGCTCTATTCCACACCAGTATGGCCTCAAGGCCATTGAGTATTTTTTATGTGCTAGGGGCATTCAGTATGATCTACATAACAGCTTCATTATAAGGCTGCTTGAGTACACTTAACTCACAACTTTTTCCTGTTTGACTCCAAATTTTACCACCAGCTCAGGGGGACGGCGATGGGCAGCCCTTGTGCCCCCACCTATGCCAACCTCTTCCTGGGCTGGTGGGAGGATACTCTCGTTTTTCCTGACCACGTCGTCTGGTGGTCCAGAAACATACAGTTTGGACTCGCTATATAGACGACGTGTTCGTCGTCTGGAAAGGTAGCTCTAATGAGCTCAAACAATTCGTATCTGACCTCAATACGAATGAGATCGGACTCCACTTTACCTTTGAACAACACCCGTCTTGTATCACATTTCTTGACGTTAAGGTCACTATAGTGGGGGATCGACTTTCCACGAACATCTATAGGAAAACCACAGCTACGAATTCTCTCCTTCACTGGAGCAGTTACCATCCTACCTCCCTCAAACGTGGCATTCCAGAGGACAATACCTCCGGGTACGGAGGAACTGCTCCGGTGATGAGGCATTCTTTCAAGAAGCTAGAGCCCTCCAGGATAGATTTGTAGCTAGGGGGTATCCTCAACCAATACTCAGGGAGGCCTTCAAGCACGCCCAGGTTAGAGATCGAAGTAATCTTCTTATCCCTAAAACTAGGAGACCTGATAGTCCCCAACCGATGAGAATTATCTCGAATTTTGATACGGCTAATCAGAATGTTAAGAAAATCCTAAGTAAATATTGGCCAATTCTGAGTATGGACCCCGACCTCTCCGAGGTCGTGACTGAACGTCCATCCGTCTCCTACCGCCGGGACAGAAGCCTTAGGGATCGGCTGGTGACTAGCCACTACACGCCTCCAGTCAAGGCGGGTACCTGGCTGGATCGCAGACCGGTGGGCCTTTACAGATGTGGTGGCTGTAAGGCCTGCGTGTTTCTGAATACAGCAAGAACCATTACTGGATCAGTATCTGGGCAGACCTTTCAGATACGTGATTTCATTAATTGCACGTCTAAGGGTCTTATTTATCTGTGCCAATGTACTTGCCCCCTTGACTACGTCGGGAAAACTATCAGGGAATTTAGAAGACGAATCCTTGAGCATGTAAATGATGTTAAAAACAAGGAAGTTACCCCGATTGCGACACACGTTAACGAGATCCATGGAGGTGACCCCAGGTGCCTTCGCTTCACTGTACTAGAATTGGTACATCCATCTCCACGTGGGGGTGATTGGGATAGGAGGATCCTACAAAAGGAGAGCGAATGGATCCATAGACTCCGGTCCCAGTCCCCCCGCAGGTTAAATGAAAGATTGACATTTTCATGTTTTTTGTGACTTGCTTTGCTTTCTGGCCTTTTGGTCCTTTCCCGATAGGTCCTTATTTCTCATTCCCCCGTCCCCTTCCCTCCCCTTATTCTGTCCCTGCAACTTATGAGCCCGGTAGTTAGCTTTGTCCCTTTACTGGACCTGGTGCGTGAAGCACCGAAATTGTAATTATTTTGTACGGTGATTATAAATGGTTTCACCGGCTTTACTATATATTGGTTCATCAGCTCCTATCCATTTACTCGACAATCTTGTCCTTTAGTTATGTACCCCCGATCACCTACTCCTCATGTAAATATCTGTATGGTCCATGCATAAACTAAGATGTGTAGGGCTGTAAGGTTTTGTCGCCTTTTATGGCGACCGTATCATTTACTTTGCCCCTTCCATGTTCTGGTTTTGACCATGTACCACGATTGTGTTTACTACCTGTGTTAGGTAGTTTTTCTATTCTGCCCACAGTGTTTTGTCCAATCCGGCGGTTTGCGTTCCATGCTGGAACGCAAGGGCCCGAGGAGATGACGTCATATCTGGACACCTTCTATGTGACTAGCTAGCTGTTGAGGCTTGCTCCGGGTTGGAGCTCATGTCCCGATGACGCCACTTCCGGCAGCTTGTACCGGAAGTCGCGTGACGTGCGTTCCACCCTGGAACGCACGCTACTTCTCATGGCGCTAAGTATGCTCTTTAACATGGCATACACAGCAGTCCTATGCGGAGGAGCGGTTTGGGACTCCACCCCGACACAGGTATAAACAATTAGAGGACCTTTGGTGTTTAGTATAAGAGGGGGTAACTTTGAGAGAGTAATAGTTGGACCCAGGGAGGGGACGTATGTCTGCGGCTTGACTACCAACAGTAAGTAACTTGACCACAGCACCCTTAGACATTAGTTGTCTGCAGTGGGGCTTTAGTGATACATGCTCTTTTTTGTCATATAGTGGACCGGTATCTAACAGGTTAACCTGGCATGGGTGATGGTTGTATGTGATTCAACATATATCTGAAGGTATGCTCACCTTTTTATTCACCTCTATGATCTCATGTGGGTTGAGGGTAGCATGACTCTCTACTAGTTGATTATCTCATTGTGTTTATAGCCTACCTCTGTGATTGATACATGTGAACATCAGTGACACGATTGGTCTCTGCATACTTCATCATCTACAAGGGAGTCTTTTGCATTATCATATGACTGATCGAGTCCACTTAAGTATATGGAATTTCCTCATGACACTGTGAGTGAATCCCTCTAATATAACCCATACTGGTGATGGTATCTCACACTTTTGTATGTGGTGCTGGGATGCATACTTAAGTATCTATATGTATATATGGATATCCTCCTTTTTCTTCACAGATATGATGCACGCATATGATACATCAAGACTGTCGGTATATGTCCTTCTATCCGTCCCTCCCAAGAATGTCATCTGGTCCAAACAATTTTGATCTTATTACTGAATGTCATAATTGACACCATTTACTGAACGGTTTTGGTACGGATGCGCCAATTGTATCTGGGCCTCCTTCCGTTTATTCTATATTCCGTTTGAACCTATTTAATTATCTTTTATCTATTACCCCCTGATGATCCCACACCGTGGGGGAAACGCGTTGGGGTTGACCACGGGTCAATTCTGTGGCATCTAGAGTTATCCTACTTAGGTGTTTTTGTAGTTAGGTAATTGGATGCACCGTGTACCTGATGATAGTTTTTATCATCGGGGCTGTATACACTGTGCTTTTTTTTCATTTTTTATTATTTTTGTTTTGATCCTCTCTGTCCATGCCCACACCAGCCCAATATCCTGTACCTTACCCAATATTTATCATCCTAGGGTTGTATAGGAGTTGTTAGCCAGGTTCGAGGACAGGGGGGCTCCACCTTCAGGAGCCACCTCTGGGCTTAGGGCCAAGCTATAGTATATGTCAATAGGGTCAGTTACCCCACTCCCAAGCAGCATTCTGGTTGGCCTGGTGTGCGCCTGGACATATAAGGATAAGATTTTGTAATGAATTAATAAATATATATATATAGATTTGTTAGGGATATGCTTTAGCTGGACTACTATTTCGGATCTTTAACCCATTATTTAGATAACATTTTTTGCTGGATACTGAGTCAGATCGTGTTTAATGCTGGTTAGAGTTGAGCGAACACCTGGATGTTCGGGTTCGAGAAGTTCGGCCGAACTTCCCGGAAATGTTCGGGTTCGGGATCCGAACCCGACCCGAACTTCGTCCCGAACCCGAACCCCATTGAAGTCAATGGGGACCCGAACTTTTGGGCACTAAAAAGGCTGTAAAACAGCCCAGGAAAGAGTTAGAGGGCTGCAAAAGGCAGCAACATGTAGGTAAATCCCCTGCAAACAAATGTGGATAGGGAAATGAATTAAAATAAAAAATAAAAAAATAAAAATGACCCAATATCAATTGGACAGAGGTCCCATAGCAGAGAATCTGGCTTCATGTCAGCAGAGAATCAGTCTCTTCATGCCATAGCAAAAAATCTGGCTTCATATCAGCACAGAATCAGTCTCTTCATGCCATAGCAGAGAATCTGGCTTCATGTCAGCACAGAATCAGTCTTCATGTCATAGCAGAGAATCAGGCTTCACGTCACCCACCACTGGAACAGGCCACTGTCACACATTTAGGCCCAGGCACCCAGGCAGAGGAGAGAGGTCCCGTAACAGAGAATCTGGCCTTATGTCAGCACAGAATCTGTCTTCATGTCATAGCAGAGAATCAGGCATCACGTCACCCACCACTGGAACAGGCCACTGTCACACATTTAGGCCCAGGCACCCAGGCAGAGGAGAGAGGTCCCGTAACAGAGAATCTGGCCTTATGTCAGCACAGAATCTGTCTTCATGTCATAGCAGAGAATCAGGCATCACGTCACCCACCACTGGAACAGGCCACTGTCACACATTTAGGCCAAGGCACCCAGGCAGAGGAGAGAGGTCCCGTAACAGAGAATCTGGCCTTATGTCAGCACAGAATCTGTCTTCATGTCATAGCAGAGAATCAGGCATCACGTCACCCACCACTGGAACAAGCCACTGTCACACATTTAGGCCCAGGCACCCAGGCAGAGGAGAGAGGTCCCGTAACAGAGAATCTGGCCTTATGTCAGCACAGAATCTGTCTTCATGTCATAGCAGAGAATCAGGCATCACGTCACCCACCACTGGAACAGGCCACTGTCACACATTTAGGCCCAGGCACCCAGGCAGAGGAGAGAGGTCCCGTAACAGAGAATCTGGCCTTATGTCAGCGCAGAATCAGTCTTCATGTCATAGCAGAGAATCAGGCTTCACGTCACCCACCACTGGAACAGGCCACTGTCACACATTTAGGCCCAGGCACCCAGGCAGAGGAGAGAGGTCCCGTAACAGAGAATCTGGCCTTATGTCAGCACAGAATCTGTCTTCATGTCATAGCAGAGAATCAGGCTTCACGTCACCCACCACTGGAACAGGCCACTGTCACACATTTAGGCCCAGGCACCCAGGCAGAGGAGAGAGGTCCCGTAACAGAGAATCTGGCCTTATGTCAGCACAGAATCTGTCTTCATGTCATAGCAGAGAATCAGGCATCACGTCACCCACCACTGGAACAGGCCACTGTCACACATTTAGGCCCAGGCACCCAGGCAGAGGAGAGAGGTCCCGTAACAGAGAATCTGGCCTTATGTCAGCACAGAATCTGTCTTCATGTCATAGCAGAGAATCAGGCATCACGTCACCCACCACTGGAACAAGCCACTGTCACACATTTAGGCCCAGGCACCCAGGCAGAGGAGAGAGGTCCCGTAACAGAGAATCTGGCCTTATGTCAGCACAGAATCTGTCTTCATGTCATAGCAGAGAATCAGGCATCACGTCACCCACCACTGGAACAGGCCACTGTCACACATTTAGGCCCAGGCACCCAGGCAGAGGAGAGAGGTCCCGTAACAGAGAATCTGGCCTTATGTCAGCGCAGAATCAGTCTTCATGTCATAGCAGAGAATCAGGCTTCACGTCACCCACCACTGGAACAGGCCACTGTCACACATTTAGGCCCAGGCACCCAGGCAGAGGAGAGAGGTCCCGTAACAGAGAATCTGGCCTTATGTCAGCACAGAATCTGTCTTCATGTCATAGCAGAGAATCAGGCTTCACGTCACCCACCACTGGAACAGGCCACTGTCACACATTTAGGCCCAGGCACCCAGGCAGAGGAGAGAGGTCCCGTAACAGAGAATCTGGCCTTATGTCAGCGCAGAATCAGTCTTCATGTCATAGCAGAGAATCAGGCTTCACGTCACCCACCACTGGAACAGGCCACTGTCACACATTTAGGCCCCGGCACCCAGACAGAGGAGAGGTTCATTCAACTTTGGGTTGCCCCGCAATATAATGGTAAAATGAAATTAAAAATAGTATTGAATGAGGAAGTGCCCTGGAGTAGAATAATATATTGTTAAGGGGAGGTAGTTAATATCTAATCTGCACAAGGGATGGACAGGTCCTGTGGGATCCATGCCTGGTTCATTTTTATGAACGTCAGCTTGTCCACATTGGCTGTAGACAGGCGGCTGCGTTTGTCTGTAATGACGCCCCCTGCCGTGCTGAATACACGTTCAGACAAAACGCTGGCCGCCGGGCAGGCCAGCACCTCCAAGGCATAAAAGGCTAGCTCTGGCCACGTGGACAATTTGGAGACCCAGAAGTTGAATGGGGCCGAACCATCAGTCAGTACGTGGAGGGGTGTGCACAGGTACTGTTCCACCATGTTAGTGAAATGTTTCCTCCTGCTAACACGTTCCGTATCAGGTGGTGGTGCACTTTGCTGTGGCGTGTTGACAAAACTTTTCCACATCTCTGCCATGCTAACCCTGCCCTCAGAGGAGCTGGGCGTGACACAGCTGCGTTGGCGACATCTTGCTCCTCCTCTGCCTTCGCCTTGGGCTTCCACTGGTTCCCCTGTGACATTTGGGAATGCTCTCAGTAGCACGTCTACCAACGTGCACTTGTACTCGCGCATCTTCCTATCACGCTCCAGTGTAGGAAGTAAGGTGGGCACATTGTCTTTGTACCGGGGATCCAGCAGGGTGGCAACCCAGTAGTCCGCACACGTTAAAATGTGGGCAACTCTGCTGTCGTTGCGCAGGCACTGCAGCATGTAGTCGCTCATGTGTGCTAGGCTGCCCAGAGTTAAGGACAAGCTGTCCTCTGTGGGAGGTGTATCGTCATCGTCCTGTGTTTCCCCCCAGCCACGCACCAGTGATGGGCCCGAGCTGCTTTGGGTGCCACCCCGCTGTGAACATGCTTCATCCTCATCCTCCTCCATCTCCTCCTCATCCTCGTCCTCCTCGTCCTCCAGTAGTGGGCCCTGTCTGGCCACATTTGTACCTGGCCTCTGGTGTTGCAAAAAACCTCCCTCTGAGTCACTTCGAAGAGACTGGCCTGAAAGTGCTAAAAATGACCCCTCTTCCTCCTCTTCCTCCTGGGCCACCTCCTCTTCCATCATCGCCCTAAGTGTTTTCTCAAGGAGACATAGAAGTGGTATTGTAACGCTGATAACGGCGTCATCGCCACTGGCCATGTTGGTGGAGTACTCGAAACAGCGCAACAGGGCACACAGGTCTCGCATGGAGGCCCAGTCATTGGTGGTGAAGTGTGTCTGATCCACAGTGCGACTGACCCGTGCGTGCTGCAGCTGAAACTCCACTATGGCCTGCTGCTGCTCGCACAGTCTGTCCAGCATATGCAAGGTGGAGTTCCACCTGGTGGGTACGTCGCATATGAGGCGGTGAGCGGGAAGGCGGAAGTTATGCTGTAGCGCAGACAGGCGAGCAGCGGCAGGGTGTGAACGCCGGAAGCGCGAACAGACGGCCCGCACTTTATGCAGCAGCTCTGACATGTCGGGGTAGTTGCGAATGAACTTCTGCACCACCAAATTCAGCACATGCGCCAGGCAAGGGATGTGCGTCAAACCGGCTAGTCCCAGAGCTGCAACGAGATTTCGCCCATTATCGCACACCACCAGGCCGGGCTTGAGGCTCACCGGCAGCAACCACTCGTCAGTCTGTTGTTCTATACCCCGCCACAACTCCTGTGCGGTGTGGGGCCTGTCCCCCAAACATATGAGTTTCAGAATGGCCTGCTGACGTTTACCCCGTGCTGTGCTGAAGTTGGTGGTGAAGGTGTGTGGCTGACTGGATGAGCAGGTGGAAGAAGAGGAGGAGGAAGCTGAGTAGGAGGAGGAGGAGACAGGAGGCAAAGAATGTTGCCCTGCGATCCTTGGCGGCGGAAGGACGTGCGCCAAACAGCTCTCCGCCTGGGGCCCAGCCACCACTACATTTACCCAGTGTGCAGTTAGGGAGATATAGCGTCCCTGGCCGTGCTTACTGGTCCACGTATCTGTGGTTAGGTGGACCTTGCCACAGATGGCGTTGCGCAGTGCACACTTGATTTTATCAGACACTTGTTTGTGCAGGGAAGGCACGGCTCTCTTGGAGAAGTAGTGGCGGCTGGGAACAACATACTGTGGGACAGCAAGTGACATGAGCTGTTTGAAGCTGTGTGTGTCCACCAGCCTAAATGACAGCATTTCATAGGCCAGTAGTTTAGAAATGCTGGCATTGAGGGCCAAGGATCGAGGGTGGCTAGGTGGGAATTTACGCTTTCTCTCAAATGTTTGTGAGATGGAGAGCTGAACGCTGCCGTGTGACATGGTTGAGATGCTTGGTGACGCAGGTGGTGGTGTTGGTGGTACATCCCATGTTTGCTGGGCGGCAGGTGCCAACGTTCCTCCAGAGGCAGAGGAAGAGGCCGAGGCGGCGGCAGCAGCAGCAGAAGAGGCCGAGGCGGCGGCAGCAGCAGAAGAGGCCGAGGCGGCAGCAGCAGAAGAGGCAGCAGGGGGAGCCTGAGTGACTTCCTTGTTTTTAAGGTGTTTACTCCACTGCAGTTCATGCTTTGCATGCAGGTGCCTGGTCATGCAGGTTGTGCTAAGGTTCAGAACGTTAATGCCTCGCCTAAGGCTCTGATGGCACAGCGTGCAAACCACTCGGGTCTTGTCGTCAGCACATTGTTTGAAGAAGTGCCATGCCAGGGAACTCCTTGAAGCTGCCTTTGGGGTGCTCGGTCCCAGATGGCGGCGGTCAATAGCAGGCGGAGTCTCTTGGCGGCGGGTGTTCTGATTTTGCCCACTGCTCCCTCTTTTGCTACGCTGTTGGCTCGGTCTCACCACTGCCTCTTCCTCCGAACTGTGAAAGTCAGTGGCACGACCTTCATTCCATGTGGGGTCTAGGACCTCATCGTCCCCTGCATCGTCTTCCACCCAGTCTTGACCCCTGACCTCCTGTTCAGTCTGCACACTGCAGAAAGACGCAGCAGTTGGCACCTGTGTTTCGTCATCATCAGAGACGTGCTGAGGTGGTATTCCCATGTCCTCATCATCAGGAAACATAAGTGGTTGTGCTTTAGTGCATTCTATCTCTTCCACCCCTGGTGAAGAGCTAGGTGGATGCCCTTGGGAAACCCTGGCAGCAGAGTCTTCAAACAGCATAAGAGACTGCTGCATAACTTGAGGCTCAGACAGTTTCCCTGATATGCATGGGGGTGATGTGACAGACTGATGGGCTTGGTTTTCATGCGCCATCTGTGCGCTTTCTGCAGAAGACTGGGTGGGAGATAATGTGAACATGCTGGATGGGTTGCCCCGCAATAGCACAAAATAACCACACTATTGATGGTTAAATACACTTGGTGATAGCTTGTGCTGGCGCACCACAAGTCACAAAATGGCCGCCGATCACCCCAGAAAAAAAGTGATCTAAATGTGATCTCATGTGAACATGCTGGATGCACTGTCGGCCACCCAATTGACTAATGCCTGTACCTGCTCAGGCCTTACCATCCTTAGAATGGCATTGGGCCCCACCAAATATCCCTGTAAATTCTGGCGGCTACTGGGACCTGAGGTAGTTGGTACACTAGGACGTGTGGCTGTGGCAGAACGGCCACGTCCTCTCCCAGCACCAGAGGGTCCACTAACACCACCACGACCATGTCCACGTCCGTGTCCCTTATTAGATGTTTTCCTCATTGTTCCCGTTCACCACAATTTTGAGAATGGCAAATTTGGGAATAGTTTTTCAACCCAGAAAAAAAAGTGTGCTTTTACGGTCACTACAAATAACTTGAGCAGCTAAAACAGTACAGATTTGCTTGAATAGAAATGTGAGACCTGTTTTTTTTTGCACTGTGTGACAGGTTAAGGTTTAATCTCAGAATCAGACTTCTATCTGCACGGTAGCGTGTGTCTTAGGTTTTTCTGAATGACACTATCAATACCTTCAATGTAAGATATCCTTTTTGGGATAGATTTCAAGTAGGCCTCAAATACCAGAAACTAGTTATTTGGAGAAAGGCAAATTTGGGAATAGTTTTTCAACCCAGAAAAAAAAGTGTGCTTTTACGGTCACTACAAATAACTTGAGCAGCTAAAACAGTACAGATTTGCTTGAATAGAAATGTGAGACCTGTTTTTTTTTGCGCTGTGTGACAGGTATAGGTTTAATCACAGAATCAGACTTCTATCTGCACGCTAGCGTGTGTCTTAGGTTTTTCTGAATGACACTATCAATACCTTCAATGTAAGATATCCTTTTTGGGATAGATTTCAAGTAGGCCTCAAATACCAGAAACTAGTTATTTGGAGAATGGCAAATTTGGGAATAGTTTTTCAACCCAGAAAAAAAAGTGTGCTTTTACGGTCACTACAAATAACTTGACCAGCTAAAACAGTACAGATTTGGTTGAATAGAAATGTCAGGTCTATTTTTTAGGCGCTGGGTGACAGGCTCAACTTGCCCCTGATGTAGTATATGGCCAAAAAATAACCAGACTGTTGATGGTTAAATGCACTTCGGTGACACAGGCTCAGCCTGCAGCTGATGTAGTATATGGCCAAAAAATAACCAGACTGTTGATGGTTAAATGCACTTCGGTGACACAGGCTCAGCCTGCAGCTGATGTAGGATATAGCACAAAATAACCACACTATTGATGGTTAAATACACTTGGTGATAGCTTGTGCTGGCGCACCACAAGTCACAAAATGGCCGCCGATCACCCCAGAAAAAAAGTGATCTAAAAACGCTCTGGGCAGCCTCAAAAAAGTGAGCAAGTCAATACTAGCACTTCAATGATCCACAGCTGCAGATCGATCACAGAATGAAGTCTTTTGGAGGAGTTAATCACTGCCTAATCTCGCCCTAACGTCGCAGCTGCAACCTCTCCCTATGCTTGAATCAGCAGAGTGACGTGCAGCGCAACGTGACCCAAGCTTATAAAGAGGCTGGGTCACATGCTGCACTGGCCAATCACAGCCATGCCAATAGTAGGCAAGGCTGTGATGGCCTCTTGGGGCAAGTAGTATGACGCTTGTTGATTGGCTGCTTTGCAGCCTTTCAAAAAGCGCCAAGAAAGAGCCGAACACCGAACCCGAACCCGGACTTTTTATACAGTTCGGGTTCGCTCATCCCTATATCTTAAATTCACAAGCTAATTTGCCAAAAAGATGCCAGAACTAAACCATCAAACAGGAGTATAAAATAGATTACCCATGGCTGATGCTTGATCAGGATGGTGTCCACCCCCAGATGAAGGTACACCTAAATTCACATCGGGGTGAACGCCTCTTTCCCTTGACTATGGATACATAGCCTAAGTACCACTGCCCATTCGCCTGCCTATCTGACTTGTTGCACATAGGTATCTTCAGTGCTCAGTAGAATTGAAGACTGAAGACAGGTACTCGCTAGTAACGCTCAGTTACAGCTTTGATAGCAGACTCTTTAAACCAAAAAAACAGTTATACTTTAAAACATTTTTGGGGTGACAGTTTAAAGAAAGTAACACCATTTCATCATTGTTTTTAGGGCTTTGTGTTTACGATGTCCACTGTATGGTAATAATGACATGTTAACTTCGTTCTGTGGGTCTGTGCAAATTTTGTTATGTTTTACTTCTTTTAAAAAAAAGCTCTTTAAAAAAAAAAAAAAAGATTACTTAGTGTTGCCATACCCTTATGCCCATAATCTTTTAATTTTTGTACAGACAGAGCTGTGGGCGAGCTATAGTTTTTATTGATACCATTTTGGATACATGGCAACTTTTGATAATTTTTTTTTTTTGGTGGGGGGGCGAGGTGACCAAAAAAAAAACAACATTTCTGGCAGTGTTTTTTTTTCTTTACAGTGATTAATGTGTTGGTTAAATAATGGGATATTTTAATAGATGGGGTCAGACACAGTGATCCCAATTATGTATACCTTTTTTTTATATATAAATTTAAAATAGGAAAAGTGTTTCCATAATTTCTGTCTCATATCCATATCTCCTATGTACAGTACATGTGGTTGCTATAAGGGGTCAGCTGGTCGAGTGGTTCAGCAGATGACAACCCCATTTGAAGCTGACTTTGGAGTCCATTACTTGCAATTCATGTCCAATTCTTATGTCTTCATTTACAAATAATCTTATCAATGATACATTCTTTGTATGAAATGATAACATAAGATCCTCAGGTGGGCCCGGACTCACCAGGACCATAGTGTGCTCCTAAGGTCAAGGAGAAAAAAATCATTTGGAGCTGCCTTTGGAGCCAGTAACTTGCCACTAGGGTCTATTTCTTTGAATCAAAACCTCTAATAGTTTATTGATGATATAGGAGTTGGGCCCTGCAAATAATTTCCTCTGGGGGGCCCAAGGAACCCCTGTCTGACCCTGTGGGTGTGCACATGTTTTAATAGACAGTTTGTAGGCCTTAAAATCATCTCCTCTGGTGGGCCTAAGGAACTCAAATCAGATATTGTTGATGATATCCTGATATTCGCCGTATCCCACGTACATGTTTTTCATTGCTGCCAACAGTTAATGCTGGAAAATAAGCTAATCTAAACTAGTCTCCTTTATAGGCTGTTAGCTACAGTTGGCCACCCAGGCTTAGCTTTATTTCTGCTGGACATTTTGGCACATTTTAACAATGATCTCATTGTTTGATTTGTTTCCCATGTCGCTGCTCCACCTAGGAATTTATTATGTAGATTTCATTTTTAAATGTGTATAACTTGGAAAACAGGATATATAAACAGTATTAAGATGATGGAAAGACATTTGTTCCAATAAAAACAATGGTAATGGGGGGAGATTTTTTTTACATATATTTATTTTATTTTGTAATAGATTAAAGTTTCAAGGTGCCCTCTACTACCTTTTATGGACAACTGTTGATCTAATATGGATGAGATTTAGACGCCACAAATGGGAGGTTATTGAAGCTTCTCTTGAGATGTTTCAATAAGACATGCCAGAGTCACGTAACTATTGTACTTATTGGCTGTTACTTATATTACAACTACATTTTCCTAAGTGCTATGTGGATCATGTAACCATTTTATACTCCTGAAATATTAGAACCTCCAGTCTAAATACAGATCTGATAGTATTTAGCTGATAATATCATGTCAGTTTAACCACTTTCTGACATGACAATTTTCTGTTTTTGCGTTTTAGTTTTTACTTCCTGACTTCCCAGAGTCATAACTTTTTTTAAATTGTTTTCTTCACATAGTTGAATGAGGGCTTGACAAGGGCAGAACAAGTTGTACTTTCTAATGGCACCATTTAAAATTGCATACAATATAGTGGGAAGCTGTAAAATTCAAAATGGGGTGGAATTGAAAAAAAAAAAAATGCAATTCCACCACAGTTTTATGGGTTTTGTTTTTACGCCGTTCTGTATGTGGTAAAACTGACCTGTTACCTTCATTCCCTGGGTCAGTACGATTACAACAATACCACATTTATATAGTTGTATATAGCTGTGTTTTAATGCTAAAAAAAAACCTTTGGAAATATTTTTTTTATTTTCATCCCCATATCCTGACCTCCATAACTCTTTTATAGTTGTGTCTATTAAGCTGTATGACGACTTTTATTTTTTCAGGACAATTTAGTTTTTATTGATACCATTTTGGAATGTATGACTTTTTATCAGTTGTTCATTCAATTATTTTGGAGAGGTAAAGCGAAAAAAAAAACAGCGTATCAGCCATTTTGATATTTTTTCTGTTATGCCATTACCTGAATGGGATAAATATTTTTCTATTTTAATACTACTGGCATTTTTGGACGTGGCAATGTCTATGATGTTTTTTTAATTGCTTATTTTTACTTTAATTTTACGTAAAGGGGGATGATTTGAATTTTTATATCTATTTTTTACTTTTTTTTGGCCCCCAAGTGGACCACAACATGCAATCATTAGATTGCTATTTGTATTAAGTACTGGATTTTTATCCATTATGAAATACAGAAATCTGTATATTCCAATGCAGTGCTGCCACCTGCATGCCGATATTAGAATTTTTATCAGTTATAGGCCTAGAAGCCTTGTACAGGCTCTGGCCTATTACTGTTAAGGAACACCTTCCCCAATCTCAGGCAGAGGAAGGCGTAGATGCCATAGTCACATTTCACGGCATCTGAGGGGATAAGTGTCTCTGATCAGCATTATACCCAGGTGTTTGCTTTGTGAAACAGCAGACACCCCGCGGCTACGGCGCTCCCTCTGCTCTGGAGTGGGCGCCATCTTTAAAGACCCAACATCCGCCATACTATTACGGCAGATGTTGGGAAGGGGTTAGAGAGGTTTTACAGTCTCTGATCCTCTATCCTCATGATAGGTCATCAATATTAGATCTGTGAGGGTCTGGTACCCCAGCTGATCAGCAGGTTTCAGCAGCTAACAGTACTGGAAATAAAACAATTTGAATTGTTATAATTATTATAGGGTCCTGTTGCTATCTAAGTTACAGGGCTTCATATTATCATTTATTTATACCTTGATGTTGAAGAATTCACCAGGAACATGATTGAAAATTGTGCCCAGTTTGTTGACGAGGTTCACCACCCTCAACTAATGGATTTTGCTGGTATGACATTAACATCTAAGGCTTATTTAATCACATTTTTAGGATTATTATTTTTATCATTATTAGAAACAAGAGTAGTCATGAAAGTTAGCTTTGTCTTGTGTCTAAAGATCAGACATGATTTTTCACTGCTAATCCGTTGTAATATAAAGGGAGTCACCATGATGCCTAGCATGTTCTTATGACAAAAATGTTGTGAATTTTGGGTTATGTTAGGTCATAGTCTTTCAGTAAAGCAGTGTCACACAGCTTGTTTCATCCAGTGTTCATTTATATTATGAAATCTGCGCTCCGTTTATAGTTAGTTATCCCAACATGAAGTAATACGTTGCGGAAATCTATGTGAAAGTGTCATGATAATTTCCATGTTGGATACAATCAGACCAGAGAAGCCCTTTTTTTCTTGTCTGCATTGCTCTGGCAGCCAAAACACCCTGCAGCATGAAGATATGCACTGCCAGCAGCTAGGAAGAAATGTACACTCAGACTGTAGAAAAAGCCTTTTCCTGGGAACAGATGTAGGATGAATGCGTTCAGCATATTTTATCTGTAAGACCCTCAATAAGCCAATCGAGTAAACACCAGATTTGCTCTTAAAAGGTTCTCTCACTCAGTTGCCAATAGGAAATGGGTGGATAGGGGGTGTAGGGTAAACAAGGAAACTCCATGAATATTTAACCCACCTAGTTCTAGAGCGAGAATTGACTAAAAACATAGTAGGCAAACTGGTGCTGGGAAGAGTTATGTGATAATCACATCATTGGGAGCAATTCAAAACATTACTTCTGTGTCTGTCTGTCACTAATTGGTGATGAAATTTATCTCTCTTTTACTGTATTTTTTGCACCTGCCCATAAGATGCACCTACATTTTAGAGGAGGAAAATAAGGAAAAAATATTGTTCATCAGACCCTAGATCAGACCCCCAATGTTAATCAGACCTCTAATAAGATGCCCAATGTTGTTAATCAGACCTCAGATCAGACTCCCAATGTTAATCCGTCCTCAACTCAGACCCTCAATCAGACCGCTGATGTAAATCAGACCCCCAATGTTAATCAGACCTCTGATCAGACCCCAATACTAATCAGACCTCAGATCAAACCCCAATGTTAATCAGACCTCAGATCAGACTCCAAATATTGTTAATCAGACCTCAGATTAGACTCCCAATGTTAATCAGACCTCTGATAAAACACCCAATGTTGTTAATCAGACCTCAGATCAGATCCCCAATGTCAATCAAACATCAGATCAGACAAAAAAAAACCACTCAACTCTCCTTTTCCATACGTTGCCGCCACTCATGAGATCCACCGCTCTTCCTGCTGTGCTGTGACCCAACATCACACAGCGTGAGGTCTCAGAGTGCGCCTATGTCGTCACACTTTTCACAAGTCATAGCACAGCATGTGGCGCCTGCAGGAGAAAATAGGGAGCGGTGAGTAAAGCTAGCACAAAGAGCGCTGTATTCATCGCTGCCCAATCCAATGGAAATACTAATTAGAGGTACATGCCCCTGAAAAATTTCAAATATCACTGGAAACACTGGATATTGACTGATATACTATATACTTATCTAGCATTTATATATATTTCTCACTTCCCACAGGTCAACTCAGGGACTTCTCCTCTTCGCCTCTGCCGTACTTGGAATGTCCATGTCTCCTTTTTCTCTATACAAAACAGGGCTTTTTTTCTGGCGGAACGCACCGGAACGGCGTTCCGCCACCTTTTGACATCGCAGCCTGCCATGCTCCAGCATCGCAGGCTGCGATGTATCAGCGGGGAGAGACTGGGAGGAGGAGCTGGGGGCCGGTATGTTCACTCTGCTCCGGCCCCCAGCTCCAGTACAGTTATAGAATGTGTAAAATGAATAATGATTCTATTCATGAGGCCCCCTCTGTAGTAGAACATTCAATATACTGTATATTCCTGCGTATAAGACTACTTTTTAACACATGAAAATCTTCTCAAAAGTCGGGGGTCATCTTATAAGCCGGGTATGGCGGGCGCTGCAGTGCCGGGACGCCCGAATTATCAACAGAGAGAGCCCGGGCTATTGCCTTGTATCCCCAGCAGCTGAGAGCTGCGATGTAACCCACAGCATATGCCCCCCCTGCGCTGTACCTTGTATACCGCCCCCTGCTCTGTACCTTGTATGCCTCCCCCCTGCTCTGTACCTTGTATGCTCCTTGTACCGCCATCCTCCCGGCCGCTCGCATCTCGCTCCTACGCATGTGCGATATTTCTTGCGGCGAGCGTGGATACACGGGATCCTCACGGCCGCTCGCTCATGCGCATGTGCGAGATCTCCGTGCAGCGTATCTAAGTGCGGCGCAGATGTGCATATGTGAATGTGAATATGAAGAATAACATAACAAAAACATGTTCAGGGTATAGGTGGCACATGTTTAGGGTCTGGGAGGCAGGGAGGGAGGACAAGGAAGGTGGTGGGATGCAGGGATGGTGGTGATACCATGGGATGGCGGTGGTACCTAGGGATGGTGGTGGGATGCAGGGATGGCAGAGGTACCCAGGGATGGTGGTGGGATGCAGTAATGTACTGCTGTGTGTTGAAGGGGGGGGTGTCTGTGGATGGCACTGTTATGGGGTGGGGGGGGTCTGTGGATGGCACTGTTATGGGGTGGAGGGGCTGTGGATGGCACTGTTAAGGGGGGGGGGTCTGTGGATGGCACTGTTATGGGGTGGGGGGGGTGTCTGTAAATGGCACTGTTATGGGGTGGGGGGGTCTGTGCATGGCACTGTTATGGGGTGGGGGGGTCTGTGGATGGCACTGTTAAGGGGGGGTCTGTGGATGGCACTGTTATGGGGTGGGGGGGGTCTGTGGATGGCACTGTTATGGGGTGGGGGGTCTGTGGATGGCACTGTTATGGGGTGGGTGGGTGTCTGTGGATGGCACTGTTATGGGGTGGGGGGGTCTGTGGATGGCACTGTTATGGGGTGGGGGGTCTGTGGATTGCACTGTTATAGGATGGGGGGGTCTGTGGATGGCACTGTTATGGGGTGGGGGGGTCTGTGGATTGCACTGTTAAGGGGGGGTCTGTGGATAGCACTGTTATGGGGTGGGGGGGTCTGTGGATAGCACTGTTAAGGGGGGGTCTGTGGATGGCACTGTTATGGGGTGGGGGGTCTGTGGATTGCACTGTTATAGGATGGGGGGGTCTGTGGATGGCACTGTTATGGGGTGGGGGGTCTGTGGATTGCACTGTTTTAGGATGGGGGATCTGCGGATGCCATCCCCAGATCCCCCATTAACAGTGCCATCCCCAGATCCCCCATTAACAGTGCCATCCCCATCTGGGGGGTTTCTTTGCTCGGCTGGACTTTTATAGTCCCCCCAAATTTTACTTGCATCCCTGTTCTCTAAAGGGGCGGTTTTAGGGAGCGGTCCTAGGGGTGGGTAGGGGCGTGGCCAGGGGAGGGGGGCTGAGTTCCACCAAGGCAACTAATCAATCTCTCTTCTGTACGGCTGTCCCTATATTATAGTCTGACTGTCATCTTTTTAACTGACCCTCTCTCTTCACTAACTGTCACTTTTCTCTACCTGACCGATAGTCTTTCTCTTAACACTCACCCCCCCTCCTCCACATGGTTGCTTCTACATGTCCTCAACTGTTCTCTTGCACCCCTGTGGTTTTTAGGGTGACACATATACCTTAGTCCAGGCTAGAGGCTATCTTCTTCCAAGACCCTCTATACAAACACACCTACATGAGTGTACACATCCAGTCTCAATCATATCAGTCAATATCCCATGTCACATTACAAACAATAACCTAAAGTGACATAAATGCAACTCTAAATATCAAATTTGCACTTAAAGGGGTTATGCCATGATTGATGGTTATGCCAATAGAAAATGGGGGGGGATCTTTTGTAGATATCTCACAGAAACATTAAATAAATGGAAATCACATTTTAGCCTCAAAAGCCATGGCCTGATTATGTAAACAGCCCCATGGGACCAAAAACTCATGTGGTTTCTTGGAAGACACCATGGTATCAGATAGAATGGAAAATGTCTAAGTACTAAATATGATAGGACATATATTACATGTTCATTTAATTAATCAGGATTGATTTATTTTTTATTTTTTTTATTTCAAAGAGCTTTATTAAATGTAAAGATGCATACATTCAACGAAAAAAAAAAAAGAATCTTATCGATTCAACAAGTATAACTTGTACAGATGAGGTAATTAGCAGTGTAAATGTACATAAAAATACATCAGTCATAATCAGAATATGTCAGACAATAGGACATTGTAATGTTGCCGGTTTAGTGTTAAAAGTCAACCTTCAATTCAGGGGCAAACAAGGACATAATTTGTATATTAAGGCGTGGTATTTAATTACTGTCGCCTGAAGTCACTCATTAAGAGTGAGGATTAATTTTTAATAGAAGGAGTTGAGTATACAAAAGGTAAAGTTGAGGTTATTTAGATCACGTTCATTTTTCAGGACTCTTGTAAGCCAGGAAAATGTTGCTATTATGGAATAATAATTTGTCATATTTATTAACAGTATATTGACCATTTGGAGATGTGGTCATCTTTTGAGCCTTCTATGAGCCTCTGCTCATGCAGACCCAGAGTGTCCATGCAAGTGTTTGATGAGTCAGAATGAAATGGGCAGTGTTCTGTCTTCATACACGTTCACAGTGTACAGTCTGACATTCAACATAAACCATTCCTGTCTTCCAAATAAGAGGACTATTCTTTGTAGTCTAACGTGTTTATTGGTCAACTGTAACAGTAAGTGGGGAAATAAACAAGCTACAACAGTAACACAGACTAGGCCCCAAAGCTACTGAGGAGGGGGATGGTAACCTCCTAGTTGTCCCTGAGCCTCTCCCTGACTGCTGACAATATGAGAAAATCCTAATGGTGGAAGAACTCATACACCGGAACCTAAGACCTGCTGAAACTGTCACAAACCCTAAATTTGGGAGCGGGGATGAGACTGTGAAGGGACCAGCGTCTCCCTGAGACCTAGACACAACACAACACACACACAAAGTAGAAACAGGAGGACTTAGCTTGAGATGAGTAAGAAGCAGGAGAACCTCTAACAACCAGCTTAGAATTCCAGAAGGAAATAGCAACCGCAAGGTCTGCAGTGAGAGGCGGGCTTAAATAGACCCACTAAACAGCAAGTGAGCAGAACCTGTGGAGAGGTGAGATCCTGCCCACAACAACAGACAGCAAGGAAAAACAGAAAGACCTGTCAGATAGACTTGCAGCACGTGAGTCTATCTGATCTTCTCAGACCTCTCACAGGGCAGGCAGTGACAGTACCCCCCTTCTACGGGTGACCTCTGGGCACCCAGGACCGACCTTATGCGGGTGTGCCCTGTGAAAAACCTTCAGAAGGCGACTAGCACTGACATCAGTCGACGGAACCCACATTCTTTCTTATGAACCGTAACCCTTTTAATGTACAAGGTACTGAAGGGAACCACGAAGAATACGTGAGTTAATTATTCTTGAGATCTGAAAGTCCAGATTACCATCTCTCATAACAGGAGGAGGTGGCAAGGGAGATGGTTCAGCAGGTTCCACATCGTTTTTCAACAAAGATTTGTGAAACACATTATGGATCTTCCAAGACTGCGGAAGACGAAACGCAACTGGAGTAATAATGGTCTGGAGTAACTGGAGTAAACTTCCAAGAGGGTAAGCCATAAGTTTATATCTTTTGCCCATTTTTTTCAAATTGATTTAAATCTTCCTGCAGATAGATGACAATGAGGAAGATGATTCAGGTATTACAGAGGACTCCGTCCCAGAAAAAGTACCAAACTGAGGGTAAAACCTATATCAGTGGACTCTTGTCTACGGTTATTCAAGGCAAACTCAGCCAAAGACAAAAATGAAGACCACTCTTCCTGATTCTCGGAGACAGCTCAAATAAGTCTCCAGATTCTGGCTAGTGCGCACAGTTTATCCGTTCGACTGAGGGTAAAAAGCCCAAGATAAAGACAACTGAACTCCCAGACGAGTACAGAATGCCCTCCAGAACCTGGAAACAAATTGCGTCCTCCTATCAGACACCACATCAGAGAAAATGCTGTGTAATTTCACAGTGTTATCAATAAACACTTGAGCGAGAGTTTTGGCATTGGGTAAACCTGATAATGGTATAAAGTGCGCCATCTTACTGAAGCGGTCTACCACCACCAAAATCACAGTCTTCCCAGAATAGCTAGGTAAATCAGTGATGAAATCCATAGACAAATGTGTCCAAGGATAGGATGGGATGGACAAAGGAAGAAGAGATCCTGAAGGCCGAGTATGTCACCTTGGCACGTGCACAGGTCTCACAAGCTTCCACATAGCCCTCCACACTTTTACAGAAACCTGGCCACCAGAATCTCTGAGAAATAAGATCTACAGTGGATCTGCTCCCAGGGTGTCCCACAAGGACAGTATCATGATGCTCTTTGAACACCTTGTGTCGAAGCCCAGAAGGAACAAACAACCTCCCTAGAGGACAGGAATCAGGTGCCTCACCTTGAGCTCCCAACACCTCCGCCTCAAGTTCAGGATAAAGGGTGGATACCACTACCCCATCAGCCAAAATCGGAGCAGGATCCGTCGAATCTCCCCCCCCCCCCCCAGGAAAGCTACGCGACAAAGCATCATCTTTGACGTTTTTGGCCTCAGGGCGATAAGTGACCACAAAATTAAATCTGGTAAAAAACAATGACCATCTGGCCTGCCTTGGGTTCAGATGCTTCGCTGATCACAGGTAGGCCAGATTCTTATGGTCAGTAATTACTGTAATGGGATGAATCGTTCCTTCTAACCAATAGCGCCATTCTTCAAAGGTCAATTTAATGGCCAGCAACTCTCTATTACCAACATCATAATTTCTCTCAGCAGAAGAGTTTTTTAGAAAAAAAAAAGCACAAGGGCGCCATTTGCCAGGAGAGGGACCCTGCGACAACACTGCTCCGACTCCCACTTCTGACCCGTCAACCTCCACAATCAAAGGTTGAGACACATCAGGTTGCACCAGAATGGGAGCAGAAACGAAACATTCCTTTATTGCAGAAAAAGCATGTAATGCCTCTTCCGACCAGACTGAGAAGTCCACACCTTTCTTGGTCATATCAGTCAAAGTCTTGACAATAGTGGAATAATCCAGGATAAATTTTCTGTAGTAATTAGTAAATCCCAAAAACTGCATCAGCTCTTTCTGATTCTCAGGTCGATCCCAGTCTAATACCGCACTGACCTTTTCGGGATCCATACGAAAACCTGAGGAAGAAAGCAAATAACCCAGGAACTACAGCTCCTGAACAGCAAACACACACATTTTTCCAACTTAGCATACAATTTATTCTCCCGGAGGATCAATAATACTTGTCTTAAATGATCCTGACGAGTCTCCATATCGGGCGAGTAAATTAGTATGTCATCGAGGTAAATAACAACAAACCTCCCCACCAAATGAGTCAAACCGGAGCATTAGTCAAACCAAAGGGCATGATGAAATTCTCGAAGTGGCCCTCAGGGGCATTATAAGCCGTCTTCCATTCACCCCCCCCCCCCCTCCCTGATTCTTAGCAGATTATAAGCCCCTCTTAAATCCAAATTGGAAAATACCTTGGCTCCAACAATCTGATCGAATAAATCCGGGATCAAGGATCCCCGACAGTGATAAGATTTAGCTCCCGTAAATCTAAACACGGTCTAAGGGACCCATCTTTTTTTTTTAACAAAAAAGAAGCCGGCAGCCACAGGTGACTTAGATGGTCTAATATGTCCTTTTGCCAAACTCTCGGTAATATACTCTTGCATAGCTACTCTTTCGGGTTGAGAAAGATTATAGAACCAAGACTTTAGCAATTTAGCTCCGGGAATAAGATTGACCGGACAATTAGACTCTCGTGAGGGGGTAACTCCTGATCTCCACCCTCAGAGA
>NW_024400520.1:0-28589 GCF_905171765.1 Bufo bufo | reverse complement strand
TTATTACTGGCACAGGGGGAGAGCTGTTATTGCTTGCACATGGGGGGCTGTTATTACTGGCACGGGGGGCTGTTATTACTGGCACAGGGGGGGGCTGTTATTACTGGCATAGGGGGGGGGCTGTTGTTACTGGCACGGGGGGCTGTTCTTACTGGCACATGGGGGGCTGTTCTTACTGGCACATGGGGGGCTGTTATTACTGGCACGGGGGGGCTGTTATTACTGGCACAGGGGGGCTGTTATTGCTGGCACATGGGGGCTGTTATTACTGGCACATGGGGGCTGTTATTACTGGCACATGGGGGCTGTTATTACTGGCATATGGGGGGCTGTTATTACTTGGCATGGGGGGGCTGTTATTACTGGCACAGGGGGGGGCTTTTATTACTGGCACGGGGGGGCTGTTATTATTGGCACAGGGGGGGCTGTTATTGCTGGCACAGGGGGGGCTGTTATTACTCGCACATGGGGGCTGTTATTGCTGGCACATGGGGGCTGTTATTGCTGGCACGGGAAGGGGGCTGTTAATACTGGCACATGGGGGGCTGTTATTACTGGCACATGGGGGCTGTTATTGCTGGCACATGGGGGGCTGTTAATACTGGCACATGGGGGGCTGTTAATACTGGCACATGGGGGGCTGTTATTGCTGGCACATAGGGGCTGTTATTACTGGCACAGGGGGAGGGCTGTTATTGCTTGCACATGGGGGGCTGTTATTACTGGCACAGGGGGGGGGGGCTCAGGAGACTCTGGCTCAATGTCCCCTGCTGCAGTTTCTCCTTCTATGCAGGGCTTTAGACGATTCCTGTGTACGATCTGGGAGCCTTTACCTTCCCTGGAAATTTGGTAAAGGTGGGTCTCAGCATTAGGAATAGCTGTTATGACGTAGGGAGTCCTCTCCCACTTACTGTCCAGCTTGCTGGTTCGGTGGTTATTCCTCAACCACACCACGTCTCCTATGGCAAGAGGTTCCGCATGAGCAGCCAGGTCATAGTCTCTCTGCTGCCGCTCTCGGGCGCTTTCCATGCGCTCCTGAACAATCTCTTTGGCATTAAGAAGACGCCTTTGATGCTCCACCACCCAATCAGTCTTTGGTAGGGGGTTGATGACATCCGGCACCTGCACGTCCAGGGAATGGTTGGCAGGCAGCCTCCCCTGACGGCCGAAAATCAAATAGAAGGGCGTGTACCCAGTGGAGCAGTGAATTGTATTGTTGTAAGTGTACATAAGCTGTGGCAGCAGAGTAGGCCAATTACCCCTTGTCTCAGGGGGTACTGCTCTCAACATCTCGATGAGAGTTTGATTCATTTTCTCACAGAGTCCGTTACCTTGCGGATGATAGGCTGTGGTCCGGACTTTCTGGCAATTGTGCAGCAGGCACAACTCCTGGAACAACTGTGATTCAAACGCAGACCCCTGGTCGGTGAGGATCCTCTCTGGGCAGCTGTAGGGCAGAAGGAAATGCTTCCAGAACGCCTCCGCCGAGGTCTTGGCTGTCAGGTCCTTCACGGGCACTGCTACAACAAACTTAGTGAAGTGATCAATAATGGTCATGGCATAAGTATAACCTGAGCGACTTGGCTCCAACTTCACATGATCAATGGCAACAAGCTCCAGGGGAGTTTTACTTACGATAGGATGGAGAGGCGCTCTCTGGTCATGGCGCTCACTTCTCCCGACGGCACAGGCAGTACACTCCCGGCACCATTTTTCAACGTCTTCTCTCATCCCAATCCAATAGAACCTTCTGCGAATGGTGGCCACAGTTTTCTGCACGTCGAAGTGTCCAGACCGGTTATGATACATCTCTAATACAAGGCCGGCGTCTCAACGTGGTATGAGGATCTGGTACACCCTATCGCAGGACACTGGATCCAGGCTCCTTCTTAGCAACAGGCCTTTTTGAAGGAAGAGTTGGTGGCGATGTCTCCACAATTTCAATAGTTCTGGGTCTGCACTCTTCCTGCGGACTCTTTCAGGAGTTCTTCCACAAGTAAGGAAGTCGAGCAGTTCACCGAGGACTCTACTTTCTGACTGGAGCTTAATCCACCTTTCTTGTTCGCCCCTGGACTCAGGATTATTCGGTGGAGAGGGATTAGAAGCTGAGTGATTTTCAGTGTGAACATTATCTTGCTGAGCAAACTTGTTGTAAAACGCTGGCATCTCCACTTCTTCCCAGGCATCCTTTGGTTCATCGGGTGCTTCTGTAGTGGGAAGCCGAGACAGGGCATCAGCATTATCATTGGAGCGGCCTGCCCGGTATTTCACAGTGAAGTCATAGTTGGCAAGGCGGGAGGCCCATCTTTCCTCCAGAGCCCCTAACTTGGCTGTATTCAGATGTGCCAGGGGATTGTTGTCCGTGAAGGCGACAAACGGAGTGGCAGCAAGATAGTCCTTGAATTTTTCAGTCACAGTCCACACTAAAGCAAGGAACTCCAGCTTGAAGGAACTATAATTCTGATCGTTTTTCTCAGCTCCCCTCAGGGATCTGCTGGCGTAGGCAATCACCCTCTCTTTGTTGTCTTGCACCTGAGCCAACACGGCTCCCAGGCCTCTTTTACTGGCATCAGTATAGAGATGGAACGGCTTCTGATAATCCGGGTAACCCAGGACAGGGGGTTCGGTCAGCTTCTTTTTCAGGAGCTGGAAGGCAATCTCCCGTTCCTCATTCCATTCGACAGGGATAGGAGTCTTTGGACTCTTCTTGGGATGCCCCCTCAGGAGTTCCTGGATCGGATCCGCAATCTGTGCAAAATGCGGGATGAAACGTCTGTAATATCCTGCAAAACTGAGGAAACTTCTCACCTCCACGGTGGTAGGAGTAGGCCAATTACGGACAGCAGCAAGTTTATCAGGATCAGGCTGGACTCCTTCTGCACTAACAACGTGCCCTGGGTACTTTACAGCTGGTTTCAGCAGATGGCACTTGGACTGCTTGACTTTAAGGCCATATTTAGCGAGGACTTGAAACACTTCGGCCAGATGATTTAAATGATCCTCATATGTCTTGGAGTAGATAATGACGTCCAAGTATAGCAGTACAGTCTCAAAGTTCTTATGGTCTTAACAATGCTCCATCAACCGCTGGAACGTCCCTGGAGCATTACACAGTCTGAAAGGCATATAGTTGAATCCGAACAGGCCCATAGGCGTGGTAAAAGCGGTCTTTTCCCGGTCTTCCGGAGCCATAGGTACCTGCCAGTACCCACTAGTTAAGTCCAGAGTGGAGAAGTAGGCTGATGACCCAGGGCAGTCAAAGACTCTTCAATGCGTGGCAATGGATAAGCGTCTTTGTGGGTGATTTGATTGATTTTTCTATAGTCCACACAGAACCTAATGCTGCCATCTTTTTTATTAACAAGAACTAGGGGTGCAGCCCAGGGACTGTGACTGTCCCGGATTATGTTAGAGTCGTTCATTTCCTGTATCATCTCTTTTACGGACTGGTAGGTAGTAGGTGGTATGGGTCTGTATCTCTCCTTGATAGGAGGATGAGAGCCAGTGGGTATGGTGTGTTTGATTACACTGACCTCTCCATAGTCCGTGGAGTGCTTGCTAAAGGCCTTGTGGTGTTCTTTCACCAGATTCCCTAGTCTTGGCCCTGGATCCCTAGTACAGCACGGCACCACAAAATGATCTGGGAATTCGGTGGCAGGATTACCAGCAGGTTATCCCGGATGCGGGCAGTACAGATTTCTCCTTTTCCATTCGCAAATCTTTGCTGAGCACACAGCACACTGATAGTCTTTTGAAGCTGAAGGTATGGATTGGTTCAGGGCCTCAAGTACCTCGGAGTAACAATTTTTAAAGACATTAGTCCCTAAGATCACGGGGTGTCCCCCTTTATCTCCGGCTTGCACCACAATCACACCTTGCTGTGGTAAGGTGGCTTCTCCCACCTGAAGGGTAGGTTCCCAGTACCCATGGACTTTCCCCGGCTTGCCGTTGCTAGCAATGATATCCAGCCAGGATTCTGGTGGCTGGGTGAGGAGACTTGAATCCCAGAATTTGTCAAAGGTGGGTCATTGGATTGTGGGGACCTGAGACCCAGTATTCAGCAGGGCTTCAAAAGGTATCCTGTTAATGCATATGTTAATTTTTGGATGAGATCCTACGTATCTGGGCATCCAACTTGGATCCTTTGGACCTACTGTTCTACCTCCCGAGGGGCGGTCCTCGGCCTCGGGGGTGGCCCGTTTAACTGCCAACACGTTGTCTCAGTATGGCCATATTTTTTACAATAGGTGCAGACGGTCTGCTTGCGATTCTTAGACCGGTAACTCGGTTGTCCATCGGGTTCTTTGGGGTAGACCTCTTTATATGCAGGTAGGAGGAGTCTTTGAGGTAGGGGGCTCTCGTCTTCCAATAACAATGGTCTTTCCCATTCCTCTATTTTCCTGCACACCTTTTCCAGCCTCTTAGTGAGATGGTTAACTTGCTCCATTAACGCCGCCACCATATCTTTTACTGGAGCCTGGGTGGCTGACTGGCTCCGGACGGTTTCACATCAATAATTTTTGGCTGGCAGACCGGTGGTTCAAGGGAGGCCGCCGGCCCTGTGGGTGGATTTTGACCCAGGATACTGATGGCCAGCTCTTTAAAGTCCAAAAACGCACAATTGGGGTGTTGGGCCGACAGCATCCTCAGCTGGCCCTTTAAGTGTTCAGCATTTACACCCGCAATGAACTGCTCTCTCAGAGTCCGGTCCTGGTCCTCAGCCTCCCGGGGGTCCACCTGGACCACGGCCCTCAAGGTCTCTTGCAGGGACAAAGCAAAATCGCGCAGTGACTCACCGGGCTGTTGCTTCCTGCTGAAAAATCGCATCTTAACTTCCGACACCGTCCTGGCTTCAAACGTGGTGCCGAGGCGATCAAAGATCTGTCCCATGTTATTTTTTTCGGAGCTAGGCCATGACATGACTTCCCTGCGGGCGGCCCCTTCTAACTGCGCTAAGAGAATCTCCATCTGTTGCTCAGCGGAGATAGGATAGAGCCGGAATAAGGCCATGATCTGGTCTTTAAAGTCTTTCAGTTTGTGGGCTTCCCCGGAATATCGCGGGAACCAGGGGGCCCCAAAATAATATGGCATGGTCAGCGGCATCAGACTGGATGCTGCGGCAGCGGTGGGCGCCCTGTTCTCATCTGCGTGAATTACAGAAGGCTCGTTGGGGGCCACCTGCCCTGTTTCCTCAGATGCGGACATGGAGTGGTCTATGGAGGCAAGTTCTGTAGGCAGACTCACGCTGGACTTCGCTCTCTCAGGCCGTTGCTAAGGGTGACCATGGAGAGGGTATGGCCCTTTAAGGAGCGGCGGAGCAGGCCAAAATCCAAATTGGATGTTCTCCCCCGAATCAAGTCCTTTATCACTAAGAGGGACCTCCCCCCAGTCTCCCAGCAAGGATCGGAATCTTCCCGGTACTTGAATAGAAAGGGGCCAGTTAATACAGAAGTTTTACTCACTCCGGTAATGCGCAGTCCAAGTCTTGCGAGGTCCCACGCGCAGCGTGAGGAGATAGGCGCGGCCTCTCTGAGCTTCAAGATTCGTGGTAGGCGGTATCTTCTGTGCAGGTAGGGCGGCGCCTTCATTTCTTTTTTGCGCCAGGCGGACACAACAATGGCGCAACGATAATTCCCGTTAGCTTAGGCGGCCATCTTGCAGCATAATGCTGTCGATTCACTGACAGCAAGCGGTGACTCAGAAAACAGCAAACAGTCCACAATGTACAGTTTTCACACCGCAATTGTCCACAGTTCTTTGGCCCAACAATTTTTAAATAAACGGATAGGGCATTTATCACTGAATAGGCAATTATGGCACACAGTTTAGATTCCACTATGGCGTAGGAATATTCGTATCCTGTTCGTGATGCCAAAATATGCAGTACGCCAGTCCTTCAGGGTGAGCGAATGTGAGGTCAAGGGTTAATAGGCAGACCGAGGGTTGCTCTTTGTACTCACAGTTTGTAGAAAACCCTGGGAAGGCGTACAGCAGTGATAGAGAGGCTGGCACATAGATCCTCTGGGGCACTCTCTGAATATAGGGACCAGGCCGGGTGGTAGGTGAGGTGCCCTGGGTGTTGGAAGTTTAGTGTGCCTGTGGCAAGATCCCTTATAGTTCGTGACGCCAGTGCCGGTAACGGTGGCACACCGATTTGTTGGAGGAATAATTGAGGTACACACGATTATGGTGAACTAGAACTCCTCTTTACAGAACAGTTCAACTATATTCAGGCTTTAGACAGTTCCATATGAAGGATATTGGTATCAGGCAGGCTTCACATAAATGGCAGGTAGAATCCTAGCAAGATAACTCAGAGGGAATAAACTCACAGATCAGGCTGTACTTTCTGCAGAATCCTGTCTGACTTTCTCCAAGGCCCGAATGCCTAATAGCTGGCTTTATCCTTGGGTAGGGAAACCTTCCTCTGGTATAAATCCACTTGCTGTAAATAAACTTCTGCCTTTCAGCTTTCTACTTGGCTGGATACAATTAGCACTGCTCTGTACTTTGCTAGATGCAGGATAACTTCAGGAGGAAACTTCTTCTCCTGGACTAACTTCTGAGCTTTTCTTACTCAGGACTTCAGGCAGGCTAGACTGAGCTACTTAGCCTCCTGGACTGGACTGAACTACCCCTTTCCTGTCTGGGCCTAACTATATATACTAGGGGGTTCCCTAGCTCCCTCTACAGCTTGGGAGGAGAAACTACACCCCTAGCAGGCCTGGTACACAGGAAATAACATGAAAATACACATTACAATGCAATATAAAATACCATAGCAATTTCCCACAGGAGGTGGGGGCAACATGACCCTTAGTAGTGCCCACCTTTACGTAGTGGGACACTACATATGTTTATGTTATACACATATAGCCTACACTGTGCCACACAATATACAGTATAACACAATATACAGTATACCTCTACACTGTGCCACACAATATACAGTATACCTCTACACTGTGCCACACAATATACAGTATACCTCTACACTGTGCCCCACAATATACCTCTACACTGTGCCCCACAATATACAGTATACCTCTACACTGTGCCACACAATATACAGTATACCTCTACACTGTGCCACACAATATACAGTATACCTCTACACTGTGCCCCACAATATACAGTATACCTCTACACTGTGCCCCACAATATACCTCTACACTGTGCCCCACAATATACAGTATACCTCTACACTGTGCCACACAATATACAGTATACCTCTACACTGTGCCACACAATATACAGTATACCTCTACACTGTGCCACACAATATACAGTATACCTCTACACTGTGCCACACAATGTACAGTATACCTCTACACTGTGCCACACAATATACAGTATACCTCTACACTGTGCCACACAATATACAGTATACCTCTACACTGTGCCACACAATATACAGTATACCTCTACACTGTGCCCCACAATATACAGTATACCTCTACACTGTGCCCCACAATATACAGTATACCTCTACACTGTGCCACACAATATACAGTATACCGCTACACTGTGCCCCACAATATACAGTATACCTCTACACTGTGCCACCCAATAAACAGTATACCGCTACACTGTGCCACACAATATACAGTATACCACTACACTGTGCCACACAATATACAGTATACCTCTACACTGTGCCACACAATATACAGTATACCGCTACACTGTGCCACACAATATACAGTATACCTCTACACTGTGCCACACAATATACAGTATACCTCTACACTGTGCTGCACAATATACTGTATACCTCTACACTGTGCAACACACTATATACAGTATACCTCTACACTGTGCCACACAATATACAGTATACCGCTACACTGTGCCACACAATATACAGTATACCGCTACACTGTGCCACACAATATACAGTATACCTCTACACTGTGCCACACAATATACAGTATACCGCTACACTGTGCCACACAATATACAGTATACCGCTACACTGTGCCACACAATGTACAGTATACCTCTATACTGTGCCCCACAATATACAGTATACCGCTACACTGTGCCACACAATATACAGTATACCGCTACACTGTGCCACACAATATACAGTATACCGCTACACTGTGCCACACAATATACAGTATACCTCTACACTGTGCCACACAATATACAGTATACCTCTACACTGTGCCACACAATATACAGTATACCGCTACACTGTGTAGTCTGTTCTATAAGCACCATTGTTTTGTGGCGGCGGACAGAAAATAATCTGAAAGTGCCCCTCCCAAGACCAGGCTCTGGATCCGCCACTGGACCTCCACAGGATCAGCACACTCCTCTCCTGAAATCCTCTGTGCTACTGGGACCCTGCTCCTTCTACTATGTAACTCTCACCCTGTGACCTCCACAGGATCAGCGCACGCCTCTCCTGAAATCCTCTGTGCTGCTGGGTAGTGCCCCCTCTTCACACCCACCTCTTATCTCTTTCATCATTTTCCATACTTCCTCTAAAGTTTTTTGTAAATCAGAATTCTCAGATGATAAGGTAATAATTGTCTGGAGCCAAGAATCTCAGCAATGTTTACAAGCCCACAGTCCTTCATCCTACAGTCCTCTGGGGAAAATTAAAGGGGCACTCCACTGTGACATGAAATAGTTAACAGGACGAGTTTTGTAGTGTTGTCACTGTCCAGTCTCGGGGGCCACGGATGTAAACAGATACTGCACCATAAGCTTCCGATAAATCCACAGTATTAGACGCTCTGAAACATGAACTAGATAAACGTGTCCACCATAAATGTCTCCCTAGAATGTGGAGGTCAGAGCAGCCTGCGGGACCACCGACCCCTCATCACTGCCTTCAGAGTCTGACAGTACCAGCGGAGACCAGAGACCTACCACCACCACAGACTCACCAGCCCTGCTGCCACCAGAGACCCACCACCAATGCCACCAGAGACCTACCACTGCCAATACCAGAGACCCAAAACCAATGCTACCAGAGACGCACCACCAATGCCACCAGAGACCTACCACTGTTGATACCAGAAACCCATCAATGCCACCAACAGAGACCCACCACCAATGCCCCCAGAGACCCACCACCAATGACACCAGAGACCCACCACTGCTGATACCAGAAACCCACCAATGCCACCAACAGAGACCCACCACCAATGACACTAGAGACCCACCACCAATGACACCAGAGACCTACCACTGCCGATACCAGAAACCCACCAATGCCACCAACAGAGACCCACCACCAATGACACCAGAGACCCACCACCAATGACACCAGAGACCTACCACTGCTGATACCAGAAACCCATTAATGCCACCAACAGAGACCCACCACCAATGCCACCAGAGATCCACCACCAATGACACCAGAGACCTACCACTGCTGATACCAGAAACCCATCAATGCCACCAACAGAGACCCACCACCGATGTCTCCAGAGACCCACCATCTGCACCACCAGAGACCCACCACCAATGCACCAGAGACCTACCACCACCAGCTTGCAGCCTCCAAACAAGGGACAGTAAAGGTTTAGATGTTGCTCAGGGCAGCACAAAAATGTGTCAGATGGGAGCAAGAAAGCCAAAGAGAAGAGGAGCAAAGGTAACTGGGACCTTGTGAGACTGGGGTTCCCTCTCTGCCTTGTATCAACGTCTGCTCGTCCCCCATTATTACATGAGATTACTACTGGTGACATGGTGCCCCCTGTGGTCAGTCCTGTAATAACCGCGTGCTGTGACCCTCTGACCCACATCCGTCACTCGTCTCCAGAACCTGGGTCCACGCGGCGTTATCTCCAGCATCCGTTCTTCCCAGTTCCTGGAATGTCTGCGTTACTTTCCGCCTCCATATTTTTCAGAAATAGACCACAGCTTTCAAGGGGTTAACTGGAAACTGAGCCAAAATTAGACGTATCCTGCCCGACCACAGGCAGGCGGCGCCGACCGATAAGAGGCGCTCGCTTCCTGCTGCGTCCCGGAAACATGGCCGCTCCTTCAGGACGTCAGCACATGGGGAGATTATCGGTCCACAAGGTAAGTAGTGGCGTCACTGGAGCGAGATGGCGGATGATGCCGAGAGCGGGGTGAAACTCCTAGAAAGACAACGCCCCAGATGTAACATTGACGCCAAAAAAACGGCCTCATTCAAGATCTAATATTCTGAGGAAATCGCTTAAACGTCAATCCCCTAAAACATGTGGGAATCCCTCTACGGGAGCAAACCGCGTGCGATATGGAACGCGCCGCTGGCGGTTACACGGGATTTACATGCCACCATGAACCAGCGCGTCGAGTGTATTTTCCTCGCCACAGATTTCCATTGAAATCAATGTAGGCGGTTTGAGACCGGTGTCCGGATTTCAGGTGCAGAATCTGAACGGGAATCGGCGCAGAAAAGGGAACGCCCAGCGGAATCATCCACAAGAAGCCGCCGTAAAAGCTGCTTCTGGTTTGTGCGGATATTGTCGCAGATTTTACAAAGGGGGAAAACGCCAATCTTTACAGATTTTTTTCGCGGCCCGTGGATGAGATGGCGCTATAATACGCTGCACATTTACCGCACACAAATCCGAGACCTCGAGTGGAGAGGAGCTGAAATCCACGCGTGGCCACCAAAACAACCGCGTCCTGATGAAGGGAATGTGTCCGAGAAACGTCTGCGGCGCGGACTGCACCCCCAGACTGTCAGCTCCTGGGGTCCACCTGTATGGCGCCCCTGTATGGGGAATGTGCAGCAGGTGGCGGCAGGCGGGGGTGGGGAGGCAGGCGCTGACATCACAGGGGAGAACTTCCAGGGAATTTGTGTGTGGGCCAGAGGAGGAGGAGGAGGAGGAGGCCGGGATAAAGGAGGGAAGTGCAGCTCCGGCCTCAACACTTGTGGAGTCTGCAGCCGGGATGGAGGTCATCACAGGTAGGAGCCTGCAGGGGACTACAACTCTCAACATCTGCTCACACTCTGACTTCACCGACTGTGAAAAGACTACAACCCCCAGCATGAAAGTGCAGGCTGCTGCTAGCAATGCCTGAGGCTCAGATGGGAGTATATCTACAGAGGGAACCCGCGGTGCGACTGCTGTAGGACTACAACTCCTAACATGTTGTTTGACCTGAGGATTATCTGCCATCTTGTGGCATTCGTATAGCGGTAATGTACTGATATAGCACAACATAACTACAACTCCCAGCATGTTATCTGACCTGCGGTCTAGGGGTATTGCATAATGGACTGATATAGCGCCGCAGAACTACAACTCCCAGCGTGTTATCTGATGAGGGGGTTATCTGCGGTCTAGGGGTATTGTATAACGGACTGATATAGCGCTGCAGAACTACAACTCCCAGCGTGTTATCTGATGAGGGGGTTATCTGCGGTCTAGGGGTAATGTGTAATGAAATGACATAGCGCCGGAGAACTACAACTCCCAGCGTGTTATCTAACCTGCGGTCTAGGGGTATTGTATAACGGACTGATATAGCGCTGCAGAACTACGACTCCCAGCGTGTTATCTGATGAGGGGATTATGTGTAATGGTCTTATATAGCTCTGCAGCCTTAAAGGGGCAGTACCCCACCGCCTGTGACCTGTAGGGGTTGTCATAGGGGCAGAGAAGTTCCTCCATTGCTCCAGCCTGAAACAGAGAGCGCTGCGTGCCCCCCGCTGCAGAGAAGATGTGACACTACAAGTACAAGCATGCCATGAGGGGGCGCTGGAGGGGGACTGACATTGACCTGACACCAGGGGGTGTGGGGAGACGAGAATAGCAGAGGCGACTGAGTGTGACTGAAACCCAAAGCCGCGTGACGCAGCAACTTCTACAGCCCCTATAATGTATCTAAACCTCCCGTATCGCACTGCAGCCGTGCTGGTGTTCTATGTAATCTCTGCATCCCACATAGGATTAGATACACAGCTCAGCAGATAGTATCACACAGGATAGGATTAGATACACAGCTCAGCAGACTGTATCACACAGGAGAGGATTAGATACACAGCTCAGCAGACAGTATCACACAGGATAGGATTAGATACACAGCTCAGCAGACAGTATCACACAGGACAGGATTAGATACACAGCTTAGCAGTCAGTATCACACAGGACAGGATTAGATACACAGCTCAGCAGACAGTATCACACAGTATAGGATTAGATACACAACTCAGCAGACTGTATCACACAGGATAGGATTAGATACACAGCTCAGCAGGCAGTATCACACAGGATAGGATTAGATACACAGCTCAGCAGACAGTATCACACAGGATAGGCTTAGATACACAGCTCAGCAGACAGTATCACACAGGATAGGCTTAGATACACAGCTCAGCAGACAGTATCACACAGGATAGGCTTAGATACACAACTCAGCAGACTGTATCACACAGGATAGGATTAGATACACAGCTCAGCAGACAGTATCACACAGGATAGGATTAGATACACAGCTCAGCAGACTGTATCACACAGGATAGGATTAGATACACAGCTCAGCAGACAGTATCACACAGGATAGGATTAGATACACAGCTCAGCAGACTGTATCACACAGGATAGGATTAGATACACAGCTCAGCAGACAGTATCACACAGGATAGGCTTAGATACACAGCTCAGCAGACTGTATCACACAGGATAGGATTAGATACACAGCTCAGCAGACAGTATCACACAGGATAGGCTTAGATACACAGCTCAGCAGACTGTATCACACAGGATAGGGTTAGATACACAGCTCAGCAGACGGTATCATACAGGATAGGATTAGATACACAGCTCAGCAGACAGTATCACACAGGATAGGCTTAGATACACAGCTCAGCAGACTGTATCACACAGGATAGGGTTAGATACACAGCTCAGCAGACAGTATCACACAGGATAGGATTAGATACACAGCTCAGCAGACAGTATCACACAGGATAGGATTAGATACACGGCTCAGCAGACAGTATCACACAGGAGAGGATTAGATACACGGCACAGCAGACAGTATCACACAGGATATTAGATACATAGCTCAGCAGACAGTATCACACAGGATAGGATTAGATACACAGCTCAGCAGACAGTATAGCACAGGATAGGATTAGATACACAGCTCAGCAGACAGTATCACACAGGATAGGATTAGATACACAGCTCAGCAGACAGTATCACACAGGATAGGATTAGATACACAGCTCAGCAGACAGTATCACACAGGATAGGATTAGATACACAGCTCAGCAGACTGTATCACACAGGATAGGATTAGATACACAGCTCAGCAGACTGTATCACACAGGATAGGATTAGATACACAGCTCAGCAGACAGTATCACACAGGAGAGGATTAGATACACAGCTCAGCAGACAGTATCACACAGGATAGGATTAGATACACAGCTCAGCAGACAGTATCACACAGGATAGGCTTAGATACACCGCTCAGCAGACTGTATCACACAGAAGAGATACACCCCCCCCTCTTGTTTTGTGGTCCCCCCCCTCTTGTTTTGTGGTCCCCCCCCCCCCCCCCATCCTCTTGCATTCTCTTATACTTTGTGGCTTTGACCAGTGCCCAGTATTTGCAGGAACTGGTTCCCACTGGGGGGATGGATGGTTCTGTGGGTGATGGTTGACTTCTCAGGAATCTGCTTGGAGACATGATAATGGGGCCATTGTTCTTCTGTCAGCGCCTCCTCACTTCTCTTCCTCTTTCACTGAGGTGACATTTATGGCTTCTTGCCTCTTAAAGGGACGGGCAGCTGCTGAGGCGTTAGATCTGCTGAGTCGTCCCCTCCTTAATAACCTCCTCTCGTTGTTGGCAGAACATCTGGCTGGAATCCCCTCACAGGACCAAGATGGGAAGGAAGCCAAGCGGCAGGCGCAACTACTGGTCTCCATGGCAAAGTTTGAGGCCGGCCAACTGGTGGACAGATATGTAAGTGGCATCTGGGGACATGGGGAGGTGGAAGGGTAACGGCTGAGAGTTACCTGCTCCTCAGCATCAGCTATATGGGAGGATGGGCAGGTCCCTTCTTAACCTCTCCAAGGAATCGGTGCCTACAAAACACGCGATGCTCCCACCCGGGGTCTCCATAACCTGTAATGAAGTTTATAGAACGTTCTGCTTCTCGGTGGTGATCCTCACAGAAACCAGGGCGGACTCTGACTAGATCGGTGATCGATGTTAGAACTAATTGTGGAGGGCTGATAAAAAGATGGAGATTGTAGGTTTATCACCACGTTGCAGTGAAGGTTTTTGCCACAATTTTTGTAAATGGCTGCGACATGATGTGTGAACCGACCTTTAGACTTCAGTTACTGGTGACTGAGGTTTTCTTCTGCTCTAATAAGGCCGATCAACAACCTGGCAGAACGATCGGGGCTGTTGTAGCTCCATTTACATGGAGTAGTCCTCGGTGCTGCAGTCATTTGTGTGATCGGACACTTAAAGCTTCATTGTCGGCAGAACATTGCTAGTTCCAGGGGGGCGATGTACTGCCGACAACCACCGATTTGTATGCCGCATACAAGATGCAGCCAATGACAACCAAGCCGTCAGCAGAACGCGGAGTGTGGTTCCAGTAAGTGTGAGTGTTTGCCAGCTCATCGGCCTTTGTTAATGGGCCTTAGAGGAGTTGTCCAGCCTTGAAGCCAACAACCTCTTTGGTCCAGACTTGTGCTCCTGAACATATTAAAAAAAGCTAAGGCTCACCTGCTTGCGGTTCCGATACTGCTCTGTTGCCAGCCACTTCTGGACCTTGCAGGTGACAGCTGAAGCCAATCAAAGGCTTCAGTGGTCACAGGGCTTTAAACGGTGACGTACCGTTCAAGCCGCTGTGATTGGCTGCAGTGGTGAGAAGACCCAGCCTCTTCCTTTTCCATGAAGAACTGAGAAGGCAGATGAATCTAACTTTATGTTCAGGGGTACAGGTCTGGACCAAAGGGATTCTCTGCTCCAAGGCTGGACAACCCCTTTCACGTAGCATTTCTGACTTGTGGTATTTCCAGGCAGTGACTTCATCTTTAAATAATCTTCCATTTCCGCGCCAATAACTTGTCTGTCTTCTCCCCACAGCTCAGTCATCAAGGACCTCCGTTCTCAGACAATGGAGCTAAAGTCCCTCAAGCAAAGGTAGAAGATCTACCTACCCTGGATCAGAACAACCTCCCGTCCTCTCCGTGGAAGCGCCTGAATCTGAGCCTCCGGGCATTCTTGTCTTTGAGAGAGTGGTTGGCTGCAGTCCATCTCTGGCAGAGATCCCTCAATCCTAAAGCCTGGGAGCTTCTTGATCTCCTGGAAATTGCAGAGAGCAATTCCAGAGCCATCAGCTCCAACCTGACCGCACTACTGGGAAGGCAAGATGTCTCCTCTCCTTCTCTGACTGCGCTTTCCACCACCATGAAGAAAAAGGTGGCCGGGTACATGGTGTGTAAGAGTTTTTATGAGTGGCTCAACCAAACAGAGAGGGACCTGATGATCCTCCTAGCAGAAAGCCCTGTGTAGTTCTCAACCAAGAGGCCTTGTTAGACATAATCTTCCTAGACAGACACTTCTAGTTAGACATGCCTACCTCAGTGAGGACACGATTTGTATATTTTGATGATTCTTTTTAGACTGGGGTTTTTGGGGTGGAAGGATCAAGCGGTTAGACTGTGTCTCCTTCCAAGTAGAAGCCAGGGTCTACTTGTGGCACTGGAGAGGACTACTTCCAATGGCTAATGGACACTTGATGTCACTGTGCTCCTGTGTTGAGGTCCCGAGGTTCCCAGTCCACCCATGATAAAACGCACACATGTGAGAGGATCTATAGATCTTGAGAGGTGGTGTGTCAACACTTCACAACATCCAAATATTAGGTTCTTGTGTAAATGGAGAACTCTTCCAGTCTGGTCGTCTTCTGACCCTGCAACATCTTCAGCTATTGTTCCTCTTGTCGCAGAAAGTTCTAAGGTTGTAGACTTCATTGGATCTCCTTGAGACCTTTCTTCTATATACGCCCTCAGCACAGCAGCTTAAGCTCCAACCGGCCAATGGAATTTGGGTTCTACAAATCTCCATTTTCAGATTCCCATCATTTATGCAGATCTGTGTGATGGACATTTTTGCCTATGGGACTATATGGATGTTCTCCACAGTCCAGGTGACTGGTTTCTCTGGTACCTGCAACTGAGAACAATGGTATGGTACAGAAACAGGAAGATAAACCTGGACCATGTGACTTGTATCTGACCATTTCTGTGAACTAACCGTGGACTGAAACTTGGTGTCTTATTGCGCTTAGTCGTTGGCGGTTCTTGGCTTGACGTCTAATCCCTGTGCACCTCAGACTGAGACTGACAAGCTGAGCCTGCTCATGTCTGCAATAATCAGGCAGTTTAGATACTAATTAATTCTAGATCTGTTGTGATTTAGAAGGTTTTATAATGTTTCATAGACTTTATATTAAATTTTTCTAAAGATTTGTGTGTGTGGCCCTTTATTTAAAGGCGTATATCCTTTGCTTTAAAGCAGGGATGTCCAACCTGCGGTCCTCCAGCTTTTGCAAAACTAAAACTCTCAGCATGCCCTGATAGCTGTAGGTTGTCCAGGCGTGATGGGAGTTGTAGTTTTGCAACAGCTGGAGTAAGAATTAGTATTTTGGGTACCATGGGTGGGCGAAGCGTGCTTGCACACGGTGGTCAATGGATGAGCATTTCTGAAGGTAATAGCTTTAGGGCTCATGCACACGACCGTGTGCCGGCCGTTGCTGTATTGCGGCCCTCATACGGCGGGTCCGCAATATACGGGCACCGGCCATGTGCATCCCGGGCCCATTCACTTGAATGGGTCCGTGATCCGGGAGATGTGGAATGGAGGCACGGATCGGAAGCACTTCGGAGGGCTTCTGTGGGTTTACGTGCCTCCGCACTGCATGCACTACTTTTTTGCGGTGCAGACAGATCACGGACCCATTAAAGTTGAATGGGTCTGGATCTGTTTGCGGCAGCCGCACGGATGTTGCCGTGCATTGGGTACCGCAAATTGCAGTCCCCAATGCACGGAGCAGCCAGCACGTGGTCGTGTGCATGAGCCCTTACCTGCAGAGTGGTGTGGACATTGTTTGGATTGTATGTAGCAGCCGATGTGTTCCTATCTCAGATCTTCTCCTCCAGGCATGCTCAACCCGTGGCCATCCAGCTGTTGTAAAACTACAACTCCCACAATGCCCTGATGTTTGGGCATGCTGGGAGTTGTAGTTTTGCAACAGCTGGATGGCCGCAGGTTGAGCTTGCCTGTTCTACTCCAATCACATACGGAGCTGCTGTTGGCTACACTGTACAGTTAGACATTTTATCTAACTGATTTTAAAGGGGTCCTCTCACATCAGCAGATGGCATTTATCATGTAGATGCACTTACCAATGTATTGTGATTCTCCATTACGCCTCCTTTGCTGGGGTCATTCATTTTTTCCATCACATTATACACTACTAGTTTCCAGGGGTTACGACCACCCTGCAATCCATCAGCGGTGGTCATGCTTGCACTCTACACAGGAAAGCACTGGCCTCTGGTGGTCCGGACCATTCGAGCTCACATAGACAGACATGCGCTGCTGCACCCGTCCCGACCACCTCGTATCTGCGCTGCCGTTTGCTGAAGTGAGAAACCCCCTTTAACTACTGTACCTACCATACAAAGCACTCTGGTGAAAGGGACTAGGAATTGTGAATGCAGCTCTGGATGTGACTGGAGTATAAAGAAGGCCATACCCGTAGTTTAAGGCCTCATGCATGTGGCTGATCTGTGCATTGGGGCTGCAATTTGCGGCAACATCCGTGCAGATTCCACAGACAGATCCGGACCCGTTCAACGTGAATGGCTCTGTGATCTGCCCGCACCGCAAAAAATTAGTGCATGCAGTGCATTTTGGTGGTGCGGAGGCACAGACAGAAACCCGTGCCTCCGTTCCACACCGACTTTCCGGATTGCGGACCCATTCACTTCTGTGATGCAGGTTGCACACAGCCGGTGTCGGTGTAGTGCGGACCTGCTGTTTGTGGGGCTGGCACGCGGTCGTGTGCACCAGCCCTAAAAGTTGGCTGATTTCAACCGTTGTTTGCCAGATGAAAAATAACGACTGCTCGTTTTAGCCGTCCACCGACAGGAGTCATGTGACCTGTATGACCAGAGCAAACGACTGTAAGAAGCAATGTGGAATTAAATGTGTAGACGTCGGCAGAACGATCGCTCGCCAGTCGTTAAACCATCAACCTACTTCTATCTAACGCGTCCATACATCTTCAGCGATCTGTAGCAATGATCCCGACCCCTTCGGAGGCCGCTTGTCTCCAGCCTGACCAAAAGGATCAGGCGCAAACATTCTATGTCTTCTCCTTCTCTCTCCCCGTACACATCAGGCTGTCAGCCGGTAACGTGCGCGGATGTAACAAAAGGTAAATAAGAAACTGCGAGGAGGGAGTGGACGCCGATTGCTCACGTTTATCTGGCTGGCGGCCATTGTGTATCCTGACGCTGGGTCACCGCTCAGGGTGGGACGTGTAAGCAGTGCTCACAGCTGGGGTAGGTCCAGCCCGGGTTCGAGACGCTGAGTAATTTCCACCACAGAAAAATCTGCAGCATTTTATGGGAGCAGCAAAGTGGTCGAGATTGTAAAATACTGTCATCCCCGTGCAGCAGAACCTGAGCGGCGGTGCAGACTTTCAGTCCACGTCATGTCGTCTTACGTTGCGAGTCTTCAGAATTTCCGCATTTGCAATGCAGAGGGTGGAATCTGTGACAAACCTGCAGCAGTTACTTGATGCATTCTCAGCTCCACTCAACCTCCTCCTCTGTGATCCTATGTAAGGAGGAAGGAAAGGAAGCTTAAAGGGATTCTGTCACCTCTCATAACCCAAATTCGGATTTTAAACCAGACATGCTCCACAGCTTACCTTGAATCGGCTGTGCTGTTCTATACTGTAATCCGTCCAGTAGTTTTGCAGAAAAACGACTTTTATAATTATGCAAATTAACCCTGAAGGTGCCCAGGGGGGCGTTATGTTCCCCTTTGTGTGCCCAGTAACGCCCCTCTTACAGTGCCCAAAACGCCTTCCTCCAGAATCCCTAACCGCCCACAGCCTCTCATCCCTCTCCTCCCCCTCCCTGACGGCCGAGCGAAGTCTTGCGCAGACGCAGTACCCACTGAGTGCGATTTGCTGGAGACTGAGGGAAGAGCGAGCATCGGACGTCACTGGGCTCGGCGCATGCCCAGTGACGACGATGAAGCTCCTGGCCTCAGTCTCCAGCAAATCGCACTCAGTGGGTACTGCGTCTGCGCAAGACTTCGCTCGGCCGTCAGGGAGGGGAGGAGAGGGATGAGAGGCTGTGTGCGGTTAGGGATTCTGGAGGAAGGCGTTTTGGGCACTGTAAGAGGGGCGTTACTGGGCACACAAAGGGGAACATAACGCCCCTCTGGGCACCTTCAGGGTTAATTTGCATAATTATAAAAGTCGTTTTTCTGCAAAACTACTGGACGGATTACAGTATAGAACAGCACAGCCGATTCAAGGTAAGCTGTGGAGCATGACTGGTTTAAAATCTGAATTTGGGTTATGAGAGGTGACAGAATCCCTTTAACGTCTCTGCACACTGCAGGCATTCCTCTTCCCCTCCAGGGGCCTTACTGCCAACAATGGGGCCCCTGTCTCCGCTCAGCCCACATCTATAGCTGAGATCTGCCAATGATGGCTCTGGCCAGGGCCGGCTCCAGGTTCATGTGGGCCCTTGGGTGATAGTCTCAATGGGCCCCCTTACACAGTGATAACTCTCTGAGTACAGATAATGTAGTAGATGTCACCTGCAGTCCTATGTAACACCACAGATAACACAGTCATGGCTATCTGAGTATAGAAAATGTAGTAGTGTTACCTGCAGTCCCATGTAAAACCACAGATGACACTAGTGCTAATAATATGGTAGGGTTACCTGCAGTCCTATGTAAAACCATAAATTACCAAACATGATCTACACTAGTGTAGTGTTACCTACGTCCTTAGTGTGCCTCTCCCACGGACTCCATGCTGGCGGCGCTGCCTCTTCTTCCATCTTCTTGCCCCGCACAGAACGTCCTGATGCAGCTGCGTCAAGTCATATAAACACTGTGTGCATGGTGATGACGACACAGACAGACACACAGCTAGGCCTCACCACATTCCAGCCTGGCTCCTCTCCATACAGGAACACAGCTCTCTGCTCCTCCTCCCCCACTGGTCACATGGGTGGGTGACATCAGGAAGGTCCTTTAGCCCGGTAGGAAACTCCCTGTTCTGAGTCCTGGGGCCGCCCACCCCAGCAGTGCACATGGCGAAACTTGTCTGCATTGCTGGGGTAAGCTGCCCTAGAACTCAGAACAGGCAGTTTAATGAAGACCAGGACACAGCTGCAGGAGGGAACGGGCACCGTGGACCCCCCAGGAGTAGTAGAGGGCCCTGGTACTTGCCCGGGTGTGCCGGGTGCTGGCTCTCGGGGACGACCGGGTCCTGATTCTGCAGTCTTCACTATTTGCTGTTCAGTGTAAATATTGTTCGCTGTTATCAGCCAATTCAGAGAAGAAAGTGGTTAAAGCCATACGCTCCAGAGCTATTGGTGGACCAGTCTCGTGCCCAGGTCCTGCAGCTTTACAGTGCAGCACATTTTGGGGCCAGAAGGCCAGCACATTAAGAGGATGGAGAAGGTGGGTCTTGGCTCATGTACAATGTTGTCGTTGTTGCGTGCTGCTCTTCTGAACCTACCATGAACTGAAAGGAAACTAAAATAGCCTGTGTCTGGATGTCCCGGAGGACTTGACTTGGCCTCCACTGCTTGGTCATGGATGCCACTGAACCAGCAGCGGCTGCTCTCCTGTATCATGTTGCGTAGCGGTATAATGTTACTATGCACAACCCGAAGCCTCCGACCTCAACAAAGCTGACGAGTTACGTAAACCATAGAAATATGGGTCACCAATACAGCCGCAGAGGAGAGATGGTGCAGATGAGTAGCTCTGACCTCTCATAGCTGACAATCACATGACGCTTCTTACTGAATAACAGCAAGCAGAGATGTTGAAAACTGTAAAACACATTAACACAGGGTTTTCTGAGATTTTTGGACTGATGACCTATCCTCTGGATAGATAATCAGTATCTAATTGGCGGGCATCCAACACCTTGTTTTGAGAAGGCACCTGTGAACACCGCGGCCTTCTCCGCGCTCACCAAGCACAGCGCCGTACATTGTATAGAGGCCGTGCTCAGTATCGCGCTCGGCCCCATTCACTTCTATGGGACTGAGCTGCTCCTAGGCCACGTGAACGTGTTGTCACTTAGCCTAGGGAAAGCAGAGAGAAGACTGCGGCGCTACTGTCAACACCGCTGCCTTCTCAAACAGCTGATCGGTGGGGGTGTCATAATTATAAAAATCTCAGAAAGCCCCTTTATATAGAACATCTAAAACCAGATTTCAGCTTCTCCCCGACTTCAGTAGAACAGTCTCTGGATTGAAGCGAAATTCTCCTTAAACTTAAAGGGGTATTCTCATCTCAGACATTGGTGGCAAATCGCTAGGATAGGCCACCGCTGTCATATAGGTGAGGGTCCCACCTCTGGGACTCGCTCCTATCTCCAGAATGAGGCCCCTAAAGTGCAGGAAAGTGCACTGTGCAGGCTCTCCGCTCGGCTATTTTCGGAAATTCCATAGAAGTGAGCGGACAGCGCGACGTGCATGCACGGCCCCCCCTCTCCAATAGCCGGTGCTCGGCTATTTTCAGAACTCACATAAAAGTGAAGAGATGGTGGCCGCACTTGTGCAGTGCGCTCTCCTCTCCGCCTTCTGGAGGTGAGATGGGACCCGCACCAGTCTGACACTGGAAGTAGAACCCATCCATATCCCACCAATGTCTGAAATCATAATATACCTTTAATGGGGTATTCTGGTTATTTCAAGTTATCCCCTGTCCCTAAGATAACGATTAAGGAGGGTGGGGGGCAACGAATGACAAGAACAAGGGCGTGTTCCCCACAGGGACCCTTGAAATGAACAGAATGGCAGGTCTGCGACCGCATCGATTATTCCATTTTGCATATAGAATTATGGGGCAGCCATCTTGACTTTTATAAAAGATTGTAATGAGCATGCTCTGTGATTGTGCAGAGGTCACTGGCCCGGGAGGAGCTGAGCTGTCCGACACTTACTGAGTTCTATGACGTGGGCATGCTCTGTGCAAAGGTCACTGTACAGGGAGAGGATAGCTTGGAACGCCATCTATCAATGTCTGGAGGAGCATAGTGAGCATGCTCAGAAGTCGCCGCGGAGGAGCAGAGCTGTCCCCATCACCTGCTGTCTGTGGCGAGTCTTGTGCTATCTGCCGGCCCGTTATGTTTTACGTTGAATATAAAAGCTCGATTATAACGCTTGGTCTCTGGTTTGTGTCTCGAGTCGTGCGTCCACATTCCTGCTCAGGGGTATTTATGTTCCTGGTTTTAGACTCCGGTATGACGTTCTTTCCTGCTCTCACAAACATCACCACTTGTGAATTTTCTACAGGCCGCAGGATTCTCTGTAACGCAGCACAGCGCCATTTCTGGGAACGTTGGGCATTTCACACCAGCTCCTGCCCGCATTCCTTCATGTGGGACCTCTCTGGTCTTCCTGTGACCTCTAGTGGCCACACCGGGAATAGTGGACAACACAACATGAGAAAAACCCAACAAGAAATTTCCCATCACTATTATATCTGCTAGGAACCAATCATACATGTACGCGGAAGCTGGGGACAAAAGCTGCCTGCCAACTGAGCGTTCTCTTAAGGGGGGGGGGTTATCCAGGCATTTGATAGCCTCAGCTTAGACTAGGTCAATGTTAGATCGTCAGAGGTCCGACTCCCAGGAAACCCACCGATCAGCAGTTTGAAGAGGCTACGGTGCTCCGTGAGTGCTTAGACCTAATCCTAGGCCAATGACGGCACCATACATGGGTATGGTGGCCTAGGCGCAGCTCAGTCCTATTCAAGTAAATGGGGCTGAGCTGCAATGCCAAGCACAACTGGCGCTGCCACAGTGCTCACCGGAGGGCGCCGTGGCCTCTTCAAACAGCTGATCAGCAGGAGTGACCGGGATTGGAAACCGTGCTTGAATGGAGGTGGAGTGGTCACCCACTTACAATGCTGCTCTAACACCTCTCCTGAGGCAGTTTAATCACATCCAATAGCTTCAATCAATTAAATGCAATGAATATTTTACCTCCATGACTGAAGCATTAGTGACCAGTATTTAATGCTGGACATTTCTTGTACAAGCCACTCTAATTGAGAAAGATAGTCCGATGCCTAAAGACAAAAAGTCCAGTTGCTCTGACTTATTGCTGCTGCAATATCATGACCTGGATGAATGAGAATCTTCACAGACATGTAGTGAAGAGGAAACCTCAGGGGGCGTTCACGCGGCTTAAATCATTGACATGGGCCTTTTCAGCGGCTAAATCCACAACCAAAACTTACACCGTGTGCACAAGGTGCAGTTTTTAACGTTAAATAGGGAAATGGTTGTTAAAATGGTTGAGGTTTTTTCAGTAGAGGATTTGAGAAGTGACAAATTACTTCTTAGAAACAGATTTGATAAAAAGGATTTCATAGAGGTCACTGGAGAAGCAGGGGAACGGCAGCCAAATATTCTCCTAAAACTCTTGTAAAACTCCACCAAATTAGAAACCTGCCTCCAAAACACACCCGTTTTCTGCTACTAATCTGCCACCGATTCTAATGGATGAACGTAGCTTCAGATTTGAGTTTCTGTATGAGGGAGACACAAACCCAACCCCTAGAAGTCAAAAGGTTCAAAGTGATGCACATCTTCAGGCACTAGCCAGACTGTAGATGTCGGCCATCGGTCAAGGTAAATTCCCAAATATTACATTTGGGATTAATATCACCCCCCCCCCCCCCCCCCCATTATATAGACCAATACTAACTGTACACAGCAATCAATTGTGTCCCGATTCCTAGAAAACACAATAATAATGTGAGGTGAGGCTAATGTGCACCTCACCTTCAGCGGACCCCAGCCTTAGGTACCAGACGATTACTTCACCCGGCCTCGGGGCATTGGTTCTGGACAACGTATAGCCCTTACGTCTCAGGATATTTTAGGAGATTGATGTTGGGAGAGGCCGTTGCGTTCTCCAAAAATACACCATGGTAAAGCATGATCTGCACAGACACTGAACCAGCAGGGAGAGATGTTAAATCTGAAACCAGGAAATCTGCAAATTTAGATGTTCATATATCTCGAGCTCACTTCCAAACCTTACTCATCATTACAGACCAGAGCTCGTGCACACCGCCATATTACAGCTTCAGACAAGTTTCAGGCTGTGCGGAGATGTAATGCTGCAAGTCTATGGCTCCGTCCCAAACCTTCATTTGATCTTAATTTAATATACAGCGTTTATTCCCTTTCATATTTATACTTGATGTTGAGGCTGAAGCACACATCTGCTCTGATGGGACCACATCTCCGCTTGGATAAAACCATGAGCCCTCATCAATAAACCGCCAACACCTGGCACTAATTCCCACCGTGGACATGCTCTGCAATCTAGGACGGTATCTGCAGATGCTGCACCAATTCTTTGCGCCCTTTTTGCAATGAACCATGCCCCGTGAGGCTGCCCGCTACGTGAGGTCACTTGAATAATGGATTCTCTCATAAAATGTATTCACCTTCCATACTTGATGTCTGGGAGGCATTCATTTACGGGGTCTGTATTAATTTTGGGGTGTGATGAAGGGGGTCATATGCACTACTTAGGTTGGGAGCATGTCCTATAGAAATGGGTAGGACAATCATTGTTACTGTGGATACTGACCATTTTTGTAATATACTTTAATTATTGAAATTGTACATTTCTATTTGAAAATGAGCTCTAAATTGGCCCATTTTGTGCCTTATCAATGCTCCCTGTCTGCTTACTTAACTGTGGAGACGCACTCCACACTGACTGCTGCCCTCACTGCCTCTCTACAGAGAGGCTCCACACCGACTGCTGCTGCCCTCACTGCCCCTCTACAGATAGGACAGAGGCAGAGAGGCTCCACACTGACCGCTGCTGCCCTCACTGCCCCTCTACAGATAGATAGGACAGAGAGGCTCCACACTGACTGCTGCTGCCCTCACTGCCCCTCTACAGATAGGACAGAGGCAGAGAGGCTCCACACTGACTGCTGCCCTCACTGCCCCTCTACAGATAGATAGGACAGAGAGGCTCCACACCGACTGCTGCTGCCCTCACTGCCCCTCTACAGATAGGACAGAGGCAGAGAGGCTCCACACTGACTGCTGCTGCCCTCACTGCCCCTCTACAGATAGATAGGACAGAGAGGCTCCACACCGACTGCTGCTGCCCTCACTGCCTCTCTACAGATAGGACAGAGGCAGAGAGGCTCCACACTGACTGCTGCCCTCACTGCCCCTCTACAGATAGATAGGACAGAGAGGCTCCACACTGACTGCTGCCCTCACTGCCCCTCTACAGATAGATAGGACAGAGAGGCTCCACACTGACTGCTGCTGCCCTCACTGCCCCTCTACAGATAGATAGCACAGAGAGGCTTCACACTGACTGCTGCTGCCCTCCCTGCCTCTCTACAGATAGATAGGACAGAGAGGCTCCACACTGACTGCTGCTGCCCTCACTGCCCCTCTACAGATAGATAGGACAGAGAGGCTCCACACTGACTGCTGCTGCCCTCCCTGCCTCTCTACAGATAGATAGGACAGAGAGGCTCCACACTGACCGCTGCTGCCCTCCCTGCCTCTCTACAGATAGGACAGAGGCTCCACACTGACTGCTGCTGCCCTCCCTGCCCCTCTACAGATAGATAGGACAGAGAGGCTCCACACTGACTGCTGCTGCTGCCCTCGCTGCCTCTCTACAGATAGATAGGACAGAGAGGCTCCACACTGACTGCTGCTGCCCTCGCTGCCCCTCTACAGATAGATAGGACAGAGAGGCTCCACACTGACTGCTGCTGCCCTCACTGCCCCTCTACAGATAGATAGGACAGAGAGGCTCCACACTGACTGCTGCTGCCCTCACTGCCCCTCTACAGATAGATAGGACAGAGAGGCTCCACACTGACCGCTGCTGCCCTCCCTGCCCCTCTACAGATAGATAGGACAGAGAGGCTCCACACTGACTGCTGCTGCCCTCACTGCCCCTCTACAGATAGATAGCACAGAGAGGCTTCACACTGACTGCTGCTGCCCTCGCTGCCCCTCTACAGATAGATAGGACAGAGAGGCTCCACACTGACTGCTGCTGCCCTCGCTGCCCCTCTACAGATAGATAGGACAGAGAGGCTCCACACTGACCGCTGCTGCCCTCCCTGCCCCTCTACAGATAGATAGGACAGAGAGGCTCCACACTGAGTGCTGCTGCCCTCGCTGCCCCTCTACAGATAGATAGGACAGAGAGGCTCCACACTGACTGCTGCTGCCCTCACTGCCCCTCTACAGATAGATAGGACAGAGAGGCTCCACACTGACTGCTGCTGCCCTCGCTGCCTCTCTACAGATAGATAGGACAGAGAGGCTCCACACTGACTGCTGCCCTCCCTGCCCCTCTACAGATAGATAGGACAGAGAGGCTCCACACTGACTGCTGCCCTCACTGCCCCTCTACAGATAGATAGGACAGAGAGGCTCCACACCGACTGCTGCTGCCCTCACTGCCTCTCTACAGATAGGACAGAGGCAGAGAGGCTCCACACTGACTGCTGCTGCCCTCACTGCCCCTCTACAGATAGATAGGACAGAGAGGCTCCACACTGACTGCTGCTGCTGCCCTCGCTGCCTCTCTACAGATAGATAGGACAGAGAGGCTCCACACTGACTGCTGCTGCCCTCACTGCCCCTCTACAGAGATAGGACAGAGAGGCTCCACACTGACTGCTGCCCTCACTGCCCCTCTACAGATAGATAGGACAGAGAGGCTCCACACTGACTGCTGCTGCCCTCACTGCCCCTCTACAGATAGATAGGACAGAGAGGCTCCACACTGACTGCTGCTGCCCTCACTGCCCCTCTACAGATAGATAGGACAGAGAGGCTCCACACTGACTGCTGCCCTCACTGCCCCTCTACAGATAGATAGGACAGAGAGGCTCCACACTGACTGCTGCTGCTGCCCTCGCTGCCTCTCTACAGATAGATAGCACAGAGAGGCTCCACACTGACTGCTGCTGCCCTCCCTGCCCCTCTACAGATAGATAGCACAGAGAGGCTCCACACTGACTGCTGCTGCCCTCACTGCCCCTCTACAGATAGATAGGACAGAGAGGCTCCACACTGACTGCTGCTGCTGCTGCCCTCGCTGCCTCTCTACAGATAGATAGGACAGAGAGGCTCCACACTGACTGCTGCTGCCCTCGCTGCCTCTCTACAGATAGATAGGACAGAGAGGCTCCACACTGACCGCTGCTGCCCTCCCTGCCTCTCTACAGATAGATAGGACAGAGAGGCTCCACACTGACTGCTGCTGCCCTCACTGCCCCTCTACAGATAGATAGGACAGAGAGGCTCCACACTGACTGCTGCTGCCCTCACTGCCCCTCTACAGATAGATAGGACACCCTTACTGCCTCTGTCCTATCCATCTCTAGAGCCAGCGAGGGCGGCAGCAGCAGTCATTGTGGAGCCTCTCTGCCTCTGTCCTATATATATCTCTATACCTATCTATCTGTAGAGGGTGGAGCACGTCTTAACAGTTAAAGGGGTTGTCCGGGTTAAGAGCTGAACCCGGATCTACCCACATTTTCAGCCCGGCAGCCCCTGTGATATGAGCAGCGGAGCATTTCAGGGCAAAGGCATTTTCAGGAAAGCTGGTGACGTACCGGGCTCTCCACAAGGACTGCTAGGTGGAGGCTTCCGCCCATCAGAGCCGGTGACGTCACAGAATACACTGCTGGGCGGAAGCCTTGGCCTAGCAGCATGCCAAGCTAAACAAACAAGCCCTTGCCCTGCGTGATCCATGAAATGCTCTGATGCTCACAGCAGCGGGGCCGGAGGGGTAAAGCTCTTTAAAGGGGTTGTGTCACTTCAGCAAGTGGCATTTATCATGTACAGAAAGTTAATACATGCCACTTCCTAATGTATTGTGATTCTCCATATTGCTTCCTTTGCTGGCTGGATTCAATTTCCCATCACATTATACACTGCTCGTTTCCATGGTTACGACCACCCTGTAATCCAGAAGCCATGGTCATGCTTACACACTACAGGAAAGAGTGCCAGCTTCTCTGGCGGCCGGGCACGTGGGTAGGTGTGGATAGGCCAGTGCTTTTTCCTATAGTGTGTAAGTACGACCACCACTGATGGATTACAGGGTGGTCATAACATGGATACGAGCAGTGTAAAATGTGAGCAATACGGAGAATCACAATATATTAGGAAGTGCCTTGTATTAACTTTCTCTAGATAATAAATGCCACTTGCTGAAGTGACAACCCCTTTAAATAAACGTAAGACAGGGATCGTTGCTAAGGCACATAATGGGCCACTTTACAGTTTCTTTTTT
>NW_024400519.1:0-28683 GCF_905171765.1 Bufo bufo | reverse complement strand
GAACATTGTATTGCAGATTCCAATGCTCTGGGCCCTCTATAGTGTCTTTAATCTGTGGTGTTCTGTAGACAGCAGTGTGCTAAGTCAGAAAACAGTGTGTGTATGGCAGATTCCAGCAATCTGGGCCTAAGATAGTGTCTAGAATCTGTGGCGTTCTGTATACAATGCTGAAACTACATCAGGAAACATTGTATTGCAGATTCCAATGCTCTGGGCCCTCTATAGTGTCTTTAATCTGTGGTGTTCTGTAGACAGCAGTGTGCTAAGTCAGAAAACAGTGTGTGTATGGCAGATTCCAGCAATCTGGGCCTAAGATAGTGTCTAGAATCTGTGGCGTTCTGTATACAATGCTGAAACTACATCAGGAAACATTGTATTGCAGATTCCAATGCTCTGGGCCCTCTATAGTGTCTTTAATCTGTGGTGTTCTGTAGACAGCAGTGTGCTAAGTCAGAAAACAGTGTGTGTATGGCAGATTCCAGCAATCTGGGCCTAAGATAGTGTCTAGAATCTGTGGCGTTCTGTATACAATGCTGAAACTACATCAGGAAACATTGTATTGCAGATTCCAATGCTCTGGGCCCTCTATAGTGTCTTTAATCTGTGGTGTTCTGTAGACAGCAGTGTGCTAAGTCAGAAAACAGTGTGTGTATGGCAGATTCCAGCAATCTGGGCCTAAGATAGTGTCTAGAATCTGTGGCGTTCTGTATACAATGCTGAAACTACATCAGGAAACATTGTATTGCAGATTCCAATGCTCTGGGCCCTCTATAGTGTCTTTAATCTGTGGTGTTCTGTAGACAGCAGTGTGCTAAGTCAGAAAACAGTGTGTGTATGGCAGATTCCAGCAATCTGGGCCTAAGATAGTGTCTAGAATCTGTGGCGTTCTGTATACAATGCTGAAACTACATCAGGAAACATTGTATTGCAGATTCCAATGCTCTGGGCCCTCTATAGTGTCTTTAATCTGTGGTGTTCTGTAGACAGCAGTGTGCTAAGTCAGAAAACAGTGTGTGTATGGCAGATTCCAGCAATCTGGGCCTAAGATAGTGTCTAGAATCTGTGGCGTTCTGTATACAATGCTGAAACTACATCAGGAAACATTGTATTGCAGATTCCAATGCTCTGGGCCCTCTATAGTGTCTTTAATCTGTGGTGTTCTGTAGACAGCAGTGTGCTAAGTCAGAAAACAGTGTGTGTATGGCAGATTCCAGCAATCTGGGCCTAAGATAGTGTCTAGAATCTGTGGCGTTCTGTATACAATGCTGAAACTACATCAGGAAACATTGTATTGCAGATTCCAATGCTCTGGGCCCTCTATAGTGTCTTTAATCTGTGGTGTTCTGTAGACAGCAGTGTGCTAAGTCAGAAAACAGTGTGTGTATGGCAGATTCCAGCAATCTGGGCCTAAGATAGTGTCTAGAATCAGTGGCGTTCTGTATACAATGCTGAAACTACATCAGGAAACATTGTATTGCAGATTCCAATGCTCTGGGCCCTCTATAGTGTCTTTAATCTGTGGTGTTCTGTAGACAGCAGTGTGCTAAGTCAGAAAACAGTGTGTGTATGGCAGATTCCAGCAATCTGGGCCTAAGATAGTGTCTAGAATCTGTGGCGTTCTGTATACAATGCTGAAACTACATCAGGAAACATTGTATTGCAGATTCCAATGCTCTGGGCCCTCTATAGTGTCTTTAATCTGTGGTGTTCTGTAGACAGCAGTGTGCTAAGTCAGAAAACAGTGTGTGTATGGCAGATTCCAGCAATCTGGGCCTAAGATAGTGTCTAGAATCAGTGGCGTTCTGTATACAATGCTGTAACTACATCAGGAAACATTGTATTGCAGATTCCAATGCTCTGGGCCCTCTATAGTGTCTTTAATCTGTGGTGTTCTGTAGACAGCAGTGTGCTAAGTCAGAAAACAGTGTGTGTATGGCAGATTCCAGCAATCTGGGCCTAAGATAGTGTCTAGAATCAGTGGCGTTCTGTATACAATGCTGAAACTACATCAGGAAACATTGTATTGCAGATTCCAATGCTCTGGGCCCTCTATAGTGTCTTTAATCTGTGGTGTTCTGTAGACAGCAGTGTGCTAAGTCAGAAAACAGTGTGTGTATGGCAGATTCCAGCAATCTGGGCCTAAGATAGTGTCTAGAATCTGTGGCGTTCTGTATACAATGCTGATACTACATCAGGAAACATTGTATTGCAGATTCCAATGCTCTGGGCCCTCTATAGTGTCTTTAATCTGTGGTGTTCTGTAGACAGCAGTGTGCTAAGTCAGAAAACAGTGTGTGTATGGCAGATTCCAGCAATCTGGGCCTAAGATAGTGTCTAGAATCTGTGGCGTTCTGTATACAATGCTGAAACTACATCAGGAAACATTGTATTGCAGATTCCAATGCTCTGGGCCCTCTATAGTGTCTTTAATCTGTGGTGTTCTGTAGACAGCAGTGTGCTAAGTCAGAAAACAGTGTGTGTATGGCAGATTCCAGCAATCTGGGCCTAAGATAGTGTCTAGAATCAGTGGCGTTTTGTATACAATGCTGTAACTACATCAGGAAACATTGTATTGCAGATTCCAATGCTCTGGGCCCTCTATAGTGTCTTTAATCTGTGGTGTTCTGTAGACAGCAGTGTGCTAAGTCAGAAAACAGTGTGTGTATGGCAGATTCCAGCAATCTGGGCCTAAGATAGTGTCTAGAATCTGTGGCGTTCTGTATACAATGCTGAAACTACATCAGGAAACATTGTATTGCAGATTCCAATGCTCTGGGCCCTCTAAAGTGTCTTTAATCTGTGGTGTTCTGTAGACAGCAGTGTGCTAAGTCAGAAAACAGTGTGTGTATGGCAGATTCCAGCAATCTGGGCCTAAGATAGTGTCTAGAATCAGTGGCGTTCTGTATACAATGCTGAAACTACATCAGAAAACATTGTATTGCAGATTACAATGCTCTGGGCCCTCTATAGTGTCTTTAATCTGTGGTGTTCTGTAGACAGCAGTGTGCTAAGTCAGAAAACAGTGTGTGTATGGCAGATTCCAGCAATCTGGGCCTAAGATAGTGTCTAGAATCAGTTCCGTTTTGTATACAATGCTGTAACTACATCAGGAAACATTGTATTGCAGATTCCAATGCTCTAGGCCCTCTATAGTGTCTTTAATCTGTGGTGTTCTGTAGACAGCAGTGTCATAAAACTGTGTGTGTATGGCAGATTCCAGATATCTGGGCCTAAGATAGTGTCTACAATCTGTGGCGTTCTGTATACAATGCTAAAACTACATCAGGAAACATTGTATTGCAGATTCCAATGCTCTGGGCCCTCTATAGTGTCTTTAATCTGTGGTGTTCTGTAGACAGCAGTGTGCTAAGTCAGAAAACAGTGTGTGTATGGCAGATTCCAGCAATCTGGGCCTAAGATAGTGTCTAGAATCTGTGGCGTTCTGTATACAATGCTGAAACTACATCAGGAAACATTGTATTGCAGATTCCAATGCTCTGGGCCCTCTATAGTGTCTTTAATCTGTGGTGTTCTGTAGACAGCAGTGTGCTAAGTCAGAAAACAGTGTGTGTATGGAGGATTGCAGCAATCTGGGACTAAGATAGTGTCTAGAATCTGTGGCGTTCTGTATACAATGCTGAAACTACATCAGAAAACATTGTATTGCAGATTACAATGCTCTGGGCCCTCTATAGTGTCTTTAATCTGTGGTGTTCTGTAGACAGCAGTGTGCTGAGTCAGAAAACAGTGTGTGTATGGCAGATTCCAGCAATCTGGGCCTAAGATAGTGTCTAGAATCTGTGGCGTTCTGTATACAATGCTGAAACTACATCTGGAAACATTGTATTGCAGATTCCAATGCTCTGGGCCCTCTATAGTGTCTTTAATCTGTGGTGTTCTGTAGACAGCAGTGTGCTAAGTCAGAAAACAGTGTGTGTTTGGCAGATTCCAGCAATCTGGGCCTAAGATAGTGTCTAGAATCTGTGGCTTCTGTATACAATGCTGAAACTACATCAGGAAACATTGTATTGCAGATTCCAATGCTCTGGGCCCTCTATAGTGTCTTTAATCTGTGGTGTTCTGTAGACAGCAGTGTGCTAAGTCAGAAAACAGTGTGTGTATGGCAGATTCCAGCAATCTGGGACTGAGATAGTGTCTAGAATCTGTGGCGTTCTGTATACAATGCTGAAACTACATAAGGAAACATTGTATTGCAGATTCCAATGCTCTGGGCCCTCTATAGTGTCTTTAATCTGTGGTGTTCTGTAGACAGCAGTGTGCTAAGTCAGAAAACAGTGTGTGTATCGCAGATTCCAGCAATCTGGGCCTAAGATAGTGTCTAGAATCTGTGGCGTTCTGTATACAATGCTGAAACGACATCAGAAAACAGTGTATTGCAGATTCCAATGCTCTGGGCCCTCTATAGTGTCTTTAATCTGTGGTGTTCTGTAGACAGCAGTGTGCTAAGTCAGAAAACAGTGTGTGTATGGCAGATTCCAGCAATCTGGGCCTAAGATAGTGTCTAGAATCTGTGGCGTTCTGTATACAATGCTGAAACTACATCAGGAAACATTGTATTGCAGATTCCAATGCTCTGGGCCCTCTATAGTGTCTTTAATCTGTGGTGTTCTGTAGACAGCAGTGTTCTAATTCAGAAAACAGTGTGTGTATGGAAGATTCCAGCAATCTGGGCCTAAGATAGTGTCTAGAATCAGTGGCGTTTTGTATAAAATGCTGTAACGACATCAGGAAACATTGTATTGCAGATTCCAATGCTCTGGGCCCTCTATAGTGTCTTTAATCTGTGGTGTTCTGTAGACAGCAGTGTGCTAAGTCAGAAAACAGTGTGTGTATGGCAGATTCCAGCAATCTGGGCCTAAGATAGTGTCTAGAATCAGTGGCGTTCTGTATACAATGCTGAACAGAACAAGACAAAGAAATACCATACAGTGGCCGCACCTCAAAAATACAATTTATTGAAATATATAAAGATTAAAAACAAACAACATGTACATGGGGCAAACCCCAAGGATGGTACAATTAGAGTATGACAGTATATATATCTTTGTGGTGATGTGCCACAGAGAGAGCTATGCAAGAACGGGTAAACAATGTAATCCCTGAAACAACTCCCTCAATCCTGTAGTGGTGGCACAAACATAATGGTATCACACAAGGCATACAAAACCCATCCAAGAGGAGTGCACTTGAAGCCTGACGCGTATCGCTAGTGCCTCGACTAGCTTCCTCAGAGGTCCATGTGCATTTGAGTCCTAGGAATTCATCCTATATAGTCAGTAAAGTCAGATATCACAATTAATATATAAGCATCAGCTGTGGTCATACCTATTAAAAACTCATTTGGTGAAGAGGTCAGGCGAGAAAACGTAGATAGGTATCACCTGGATGTGTCCCAGTGCATGGTCCGTGCGCCCCTGCAGACGCCAGCGAACCGGCGTGTTGACTAAGCAGGCGCGCATGCGCAAGATGGCTCCCGGAACAGACATCGACGCCACGATGCGTTCCAAACAGCGGAAGCACAGTGGAGCCTCAGACGTCATATCCGGGAGCCACACTGCAGCTGAATCCCGGTGGAGCGCAAAACGTAAATAAATGTGAATACAAGCGGGCACACCAAAATTAAATATTTGATCATAGGATACGCATGGTTATGCATAATCAATTACATGACCATTGCATACCACAAAAAATACAAAGAATACAAAAAATACATACATACATATACAGTTACAATATAGTGCAGTTGCAAATACAATAAAACCTCTTGAACACACAGTTCATCTCCAATATGCAATATAGTTTATAAATCCTACGAATAAACCTTCTCATGCATGATCAAGGGGGAATCAAAATTCATGTGCATAATAGCAATAATAGTGTACATGATTATTGCATACCACAATGAAAAATAAAAAATAATAATGAAAAATATATGTATATATATACACATTACAGTGTCGTACAATTGCGGATACAGTATAACCTCTTAAACACAAAATTCATGTCTACTGTACAATGGAATTAAAAATGTGCCCTCACATACATGATCAAAAAGGGATCATAAAGCACATAACGTAATATCCCTTGACATAGTCTACTAAAGTGCTAGATCAGTGCTTTCTTAAAAAATGTAAATAATACATAATAATAATATATGCGAATAAAGTATACCATAGTAAAAAAGACAATAAATTTGTTTCAATAACACCTAAAAAGTCCTCCACTCACCCCTTGACATGGTGAATGCATAGACAATCTTATACTAGAAAAGTGGTCACATATACATTTTGCAAACCACGGGATGTGGACCATGCACCGGGACAGGCGACCAGAGAGCGCAGGCGCAAATTCAAAGAAGAGAACGTCCAAGAATACATTCTTGATTAGAGATTATTAGATCCTATATTTGTCCATGAAAACCATTCTCAGACAAACAGTGATCTAGCAAGAGTGAACCAAAACATACATATAAATAAATGGTTAAGTGATGGCACGGTTAACTCCTCAGAAGAGGGGAATGTGAGGTAAGCCAGGGGAAAGGGCCATGAGAAAAGAAGGTGCTATAAATATTCATATTCATGACCCGGGGTCATTGGAGTCACATGATCAAAGTCATACCAAGTCCAATCACCCGAGGTCAGTGAAGGTGCAGAAAGTGCCAATAAATTATTCCTATGCTTATAGTAGTGAAGACGAAAAGGATCCAGGAGGGGGAGATCCATGATGCGGTAGGTCCTGTATCCCAGTGGACAACATTCCTGTGATCCTAAAAAATATATAAAAATGCAATAAGCATGTGCTAATGTGGAGAAAAAAGGAAAACAAAAAAGGTGAGGAAAAACAAACAGTGTAATACATAGGCGCATGAAATTAGCAATGGGCCTACATATAGAAACCAGTGAAAGTGAGTTCCTCATTCAGACCCCCTGGGGATTGTGAACCAAGATTAAATATCCATCTTGATTCAGAACTGAGCAAGCACCTGGAGATATGCGTGCCCCTGATGTTGCTCCGGACCAAATCCAATCCAACCACCCTTAGGTCATCATACCTGCCATTATGATAATCCAAAAAATGAGCTGCCACTGATGTAAGTGGTTTTTCCTTGCTTCTATCTCTTGCTGCCAACCGAATGTTTGATGTATGCTGCTGGACTCTCTTCCTCAGCTCCTGCATGGTCTGGCCCACATAGATCTTCTCACAGGGGCACAGAAGGGCATATACTACATTCCTGGAACGGCAGTTAATGTAGTGTTTTAAGTACAATCTAGAATTCTCACCATGCGAGAAAGTGTTGGAATTCAACATAAATTGACATATGTTGCAGTCCCCACAAGAATATGTACCTTTAAGGGCCACACCCCTGCCCGTAGATGTACCCGGGCGTTGAAAATGACTGCATACTAAGGTATCTTTTAGGTTAGTTGCCCTTCGTGCTATAATCTTGGGTTTGTCATCAACGTATGCTGCCAATTTGCCATCTGATTGAAGTAAAAACCAATGGGTATTCAAGATTTTATAAAGATCCGGCCATTGGTTATTGTATTTGGTAATCAACCGTACTTTAGTATCCCTTGGTTTGGGCCTGGGTACAAATAAATCATCCCGTATGGATTCCTTCGCATTCTCAAACGCCCGTGATATGACTTTTTTAGGGTAGCCCCTCTCATGCAGTCTCGTTGATAAATCTTCTGAGGCCGCCCTAAAGTCACACATTTCCGTACAGTTGCGTCGTAGCCGCAGGAACTGGCCTCTGGGTATGCCCGTCTTCAGATGTTTTGGATGGAAACTTGAAAAATGAAGTATGTTATTAGTTGCTGTGTGTTTTCGGAAAAGGGATGTCACTAACCTGCCGTTATTTACCTTGATTTTGAGATCCAGGAAATCAACCTCCGAATCGGAGATGTTAGATGTCAAGGTTATGTTGTGTTGGTTCTGATTAAGCTGACTGATGAAATCTTCACATTCTTGTCTCGAGCCCTGCCAAAAAAACAAAATGTCGTCTAAAAAACGGTACCAACCCACCACATGGTCCCTAAAGCAGTCCAATGGGTGCACCCGTGTGGCCTCCCACCAACCTAAGAATAGGTTGGCGTAAGAGGGCGCACACCGTGCCCCCATGGCTGTGCCCGAGACCTGCCTGTAAAAGATGCGATCGAAAACAAAATAATTGTGTGAGAGGACAAATTCCAGTAAACTCACCAGGAAAGTGTGGTGGGCTGGATCACCTGCAGTAGAACCGGACAAGAAAAACTCAACAGCAATAATCCCATGATTATGGGCAATGTTGGAGTATAATGACTCGACATCACATGTGACCAATAATGTGTCAGGTGGCAAGGTGATATCCTTAAGTTGTTGAATGAGGTGCATGGAATCACGAATGTAAGATTCTAGGCCCAAAACGAACGGCTGTAAAAAGAAATCTAAATAAATGCATGCCTGTTCGCAAAGGCCCCCTATCCCAGCCACAATTGGCCGACCTGGTGGATCCTCCAAGTTTTTATGCACCTTCGGTAGCATATAAAAAGTTGGTGTAATAGGGCAACTCACCTCCAAAAATTGGAGTTCCCGTTTCGTGATGATTCTCAAATTAAGGGCCCTTTTCAGGAGTTGGTCCAATTTTTTCTTGAAAGTGGTTGTGGGATCTGCTGGAATTGGAGTGTAAAAGATCTTATTGCCTAACTGTCGTTTGGCCTCATTTAAATATTTTCCCATGTCCCACAACACTACATTCCCACCTTTGTCGGCTTCCTTTATGACAAAGGAGCTGTTTTGTTGCAATTGTTTGATGATGATGGATTCAGTTGCGGCCATATTGCTTCCCCTGGTGGTATTCCTTTGGAGTTTCCGGACTTCTTGGAGAACAGCTTGAAAAAACAAATTAATATTAGGAAAGAGACTTAATGATGGTGTAATTGTGGATGGTTTCGATAAATTAAAGGGTCTCCTACCTAGGTCACTCTCGCTCTCCTTCAAGAGATCCATTAAGTCAAGAAAGACACCACGTTCATCCTCCATGAGTTCTGTCACAAGTGTTGGTTGAGCATAAAGTAGTTTGAAACATAACTGTCTGCAAAATAAATAAATATCTTTCACAAACTCAAACTTATCCAGTGTATTCATGGGGGAGAAGGACAGTCCCTTTTGCAGGACAAGTCTTTCTTGCTCAGATAATATATGAGAGGAAAGATTAATGACCTGTAGAGACCCACTAGCCTGTAAATGACTAGTTTCTACATCCGTTTCTTGTATGGTTGACTGTTGCCCCTGCGTAACTGAGGTCCCTTTCTTCTGGGATTTTCGTAGTCCCCTCCGAGTTCGCTGTCTTCGCTGTTTTCGGATAAAAAATCCGCTTCACTATGCGTTCCAGGGGTCGCTTGTTTAACAATTGCATTATTTGTTTGATAACCCCTAGAGGGTGCCCGTGTGTTACCAGTATGTTTCCACCTAAAGGCCTGTTTCCTCTCAAAATCACCTTTGTCACGTTGGAATTTTGTTTTTTTACCTATCATAATCTCTTTATCAAAGCTTTCCAATGTTTCTTTCAGTCTCACCTGAAATGACGCAACCTTATCCTTGTCATGTTGGTCCAATTTAGATTCTAACTCCATAAGCCTTAATCTAGTCCGTTGTAACAGTTCCTTGTCATGTGTAATCAACATGTCCATCAAAATTTTGGAACATTGTAGGAGTCCCTGTTCCCAGGTCTCCTTAAATTCCACAGTGACCTCCCATGCGGGAAATTTTTGCACCCTCAGGCCCCTAGGGATGATGGAGCACTTGAGGTATTCCTCAAGGCTTTTAATATTCCACCAAACCCTTGTATAGAGCTTATGGGTGTCAATGATCTCAGACGTTAATGTTCTGAGGTCACCCCCTGTGTCGGTGACCCCATCTTCGTGGAACAACGCAGAAGCCTGCGAAGTCCATGCTGCTTCCCTCGCCTCCAAATTAAATGCCATGATATGACCACAGTATAGGGTGCCACAACCCCAGAAAAGGCAAGAGGGAACAGTGTGGCTCCCGGATATGACGTCTGAGGCTCCACTGTGCTTCCGCTGTTTGGAACGCATCGTGGCGTCGATGTCTGTTCCGGGAGCCATCTTGCGCATGCGCGCCTGCTTAGTCAACACGCCGGTTCGCTGGCGTCTGCAGGGGCGCACGGACCATGCACTGGGACACATCCAGGTGATACCTATCTACGTTTTCTCGCCTGACCTCTTCACCAAATGAGTTTTTAATAGGTATGACCACAGCTGATGCTTATATATTAATTGTGATATCTGACTTTACTGACTATATAGGATGAGTTCCTAGGACTCAAATGCACATGGACCTCTGAGGAAGCTAGTCGAGGCACTAGCGATACGCGTCAGGCTTCAAGTGCACTCCTCTTGGATGGGTTTTGTATGCCTTGTGTGATACCATTATGTTTGTGCCACCACTACAGGATTGAGGGAGTTGTTTCAGGGATTACATTGTTTACCCGTTCTTGCATAGCTCTCTCTGTGGCACATCACCACAAAGATATATATACTGTCATACTCTAATTGTACCATCCTTGGGGTTTGCCCCATGTACATGTTGTTTGTTTTTAATCTTTATATATTTCAATAAATTGTATTTTTGAGGTGCGGCCACTGTATGGTATTTCTTTGTCTTGTTCTGTTCATACTTGCTACATATACCAGGCCAGCACTCTGCTTCATCATTATTGGTGTGCCCCCCGTGTTTTAGTATTGTAGATCTGTATACAATGCTGAAACTACATCAGAAAACATTGTATTGCAGATTCCAATGCTCTGGGCCCTCTATAGTGTCTTTAATCTGTGGTGTTCTGTATACAGCAGTGTGCTAAGTCAGAAAACAGTGTGTGTATGGCAGATTCCAGCAATCTGGGACTAAGATAGTGTCTAGAATCTGTGGCGTTCTGTATACAATGCTGAAACTACATCAGGAAACATTGTATTGCAGATTCCAATGCTCTGGGCCCTCTATAGTGTCTTTAATCTGTGGTGTTCTGTAGACAGCAGTGTGCTAAGTCAGAAAACAGTGTGTGTATGGCAGATTCCAGCAATCTGGGCCTAAGATAGTGTCTAGAATCTGTGGCGTTCTGTATACAATGCTGAAACTACATCAGGAAACATTGTATTGCAGATTCCAATGCTCTGGGCCCTCTATAGTGTCTTTAATCTGTGGTGTTCTGTAGACAGCAGTGTGCTAAGTCAGAAAACAGTGTGTGTATGGCAGATTCCAGCAATCTGGGCCTAAGATAGTGTCTAGAATCTGTGGCGTTCTGTATACAATGCTGAAACTACATCAGGAAACATTGTATTGCAGATTCCAATGCTCTGGGCCCTCTATAGTGTCTTTAATCTGTGGTGTTCTGTAGACAGCAGTGTGCTAAGTCAGAAAACAGTGTGTGTATGGCAGATTCCAGCAATCTGGGCCTAAGATAGTGTCTAGAATCTGTGGCGTTCTGTATACAATGCTGAAACTACATCAGGAAACATTGTATTGCAGATTCCAATGCTCTGGGCCCTCTATAGTGTCTTTAATCTGTGGTGTTCTGTAGACAGCAGTGTGCTAAGTCAGAAAACAGTGTGTGTATGGCAGATTCCAGCAATCTGGGCCTAAGATAGTGTCTAGAATCTGTGGCGTTCTGTATACAATGCTGAAACTACATCAGGAAACATTGTATTGCAGATTCCAATGCTCTGGGCCCTCTATAGTGTCTTTAATCTGTGGTGTTCTGTAGACAGCAGTGTGCTAAGTCAGAAAACAGTGTGTGTATGGCAGATTCCAGCAATCTGGGCCTAAGATAGTGTCTAGAATCTGTGGCGTTCTGTATACAATGCTGAAACTACATCAGGAAACATTGTATTGCAGATTCCAATGCTCTGGGCCCTCTATAGTGTCTTTAATCTGTGGTGTTCTGTAGACAGCAGTGTGCTAAGTCAGAAAACAGTGTGTGTATGGCAGATTCCAGCAATCTGGGCCTAAGATAGTGTCTAGAATCTGTGGCGTTCTGTATACAATGCTGAAACTACATCAGGAAACATTGTATTGCAGATTCCAATGCTCTGGGCCCTCTATAGTGTCTTTAATCTGTGGTGTTCTGTAGACAGCAGTGTGCTAAGTCAGAAAACAGTGTGTGTATGGCAGATTCCAGCAATCTGGGCCTAAGATAGTGTCTAGAATCTGTGGCGTTCTGTATACAATGCTGAAACTACATCAGGAAACATTGTATTGCAGATTCCAATGCTCTGGGCCCTCTATAGTGTCTTTAATCTGTGGTGTTCTGTAGACAGCAGTGTGCTAAGTCAGAAAACAGTGTGTGTATGGCAGATTCCAGCAATCTGGGCCTAAGATAGTGTCTAGAATCTGTGGCGTTCTGTATACAATGCTGAAACTACATCAGGAAACATTGTATTGCAGATTCCAATGCTCTGGGCCCTCTATAGTGTCTTTAATCTGTGGTGTTCTGTAGACAGCAGTGTGCTAAGTCAGAAAACAGTGTGTGTATGGCAGATTCCAGCAATCTGGGCCTAAGATAGTGTCTAGAATCTGTGGCGTTCTGTATACAATGCTGAAACTACATCAGGAAACATTGTATTGCAGATTCCAATGCTCTGGGCCCTCTATAGTGTCTTTAATCTGTGGTGTTCTGTAGACAGCAGTGTGCTAAGTCAGAAAACAGTGTGTGTATGGCAGATTCCAGCAATCTGGGCCTAAGATAGTGTCTAGAATCTGTGGCGTTCTGTATACAATGCTGAAACTACATCAGGAAACATTGTATTGCAGATTCCAATGCTCTGGGCCCTCTATAGTGTCTTTAATCTGTGGTGTTCTGTAGACAGCAGTGTGCTAAGTCAGAAAACAGTGTGTGTATGGCAGATTCCAGCAATCTGGGCCTAAGATAGTGTCTAGAATCTGTGGCGTTCTGTATACAATGCTGAAACTACATCAGGAAACATTGTATTGCAGATTCCAATGCTCTGGGCCCTCTATAGTGTCTTTAATCTGTGGTGTTCTGTAGACAGCAGTGTGCTAAGTCAGAAAACAGTGTGTGTATGGCAGATTCCAGCAATCTGGGCCTAAGATAGTGTCTAGAATCTGTGGCGTTCTGTATACAATGCTGAAACTACATCAGGAAACATTGTATTGCAGATTCCAATGCTCTGGGCCCTCTATAGTGTCTTTAATCTGTGGTGTTCTGTAGACAGCAGTGTGCTAAGTCAGAAAACAGTGTGTGTATGGCAGATTCCAGCAATCTGGGCCTAAGATAGTGTCTAGAATCTGTGGCGTTCTGTATACAATGCTGAAACTACATCAGGAAACATTGTATTGCAGATTCCAATGCTCTGGGCCCTCTATAGTGTCTTTAATCTGTGGTGTTCTGTAGACAGCAGTGTGCTAAGTCAGAAAACAGTGTGTGTATGGCAGATTCCAGCAATCTGGGCCTAAGATAGTGTCTAGAATCTGTGGCGTTCTGTATACAATGCTGAAACTACATCAGGAAACATTGTATTGCAGATTCCAATGCTCTGGGCCCTCTATAGTGTCTTTAATCTGTGGTGTTCTGTAGACAGCAGTGTGCTAAGTCAGAAAACAGTGTGTGTATGGCAGATTCCAGCAATCTGGGCCTAAGATAGTGTCTAGAATCTGTGGCGTTCTGTATACAATGCTGAAACTACATCAGGAAACATTGTATTGCAGATTCCAATGCTCTGGGCCCTCTATAGTGTCTTTAATCTGTGGTGTTCTGTAGACAGCAGTGTGCTAAGTCAGAAAACAGTGTGTGTATGGCAGATTCCAGCAATCTGGGCCTAAGATAGTGTCTAGAATCTGTGGCGTTCTGTATACAATGCTGAAACTACATCAGGAAACATTGTATTGCAGATTCCAATGCTCTGGGCCCTCTATAGTGTCTTTAATCTGTGGTGTTCTGTAGACAGCAGTGTGCTAAGTCAGAAAACAGTGTGTGTATGGCAGATTCCAGCAATCTGGGCCTAAGATAGTGTCTAGAATCTGTGGCGTTCTGTATACAATGCTGAAACTACATCAGGAAACATTGTATTGCAGATTCCAATGCTCTGGGCCCTCTATAGTGTCTTTAATCTGTGGTGTTCTGTAGACAGCAGTGTGCTAAGTCAGAAAACAGTGTGTGTATGGCAGATTCCAGCAATCTGGGCCTAAGATAGTGTCTAGAATCTGTGGCGTTCTGTATACAATGCTGAAACTACATCAGGAAACATTGTATTGCAGATTCCAATGCTCTGGGCCCTCTATAGTGTCTTTAATCTGTGGTGTTCTGTAGACAGCAGTGTGCTAAGTCAGAAAACAGTGTGTGTATGGCAGATTCCAGCAATCTGGGCCTAAGATAGTGTCTAGAATCTGTGGCGTTCTGTATACAATGCTGAAACTACATCAGGAAACATTGTATTGCAGATTCCAATGCTCTGGGCCCTCTATAGTGTCTTTAATCTGTGGTGTTCTGTAGACAGCAGTGTGCTAAGTCAGAAAACAGTGTGTGTATGGCAGATTCCAGCAATCTGGGCCTAAGATAGTGTCTAGAATCTGTGGCGTTCTGTATACAATGCTGAAACTACATCAGGAAACATTGTATTGCAGATTCCAATGCTCTGGGCCCTCTATAGTGTCTTTAATCTGTGGTGTTCTGTAGACAGCAGTGTGCTAAGTCAGAAAACAGTGTGTGTATGGCAGATTCCAGCAATCTGGGCCTAAGATAGTGTCTAGAATCTGTGGCGTTCTGTATACAATGCTGAAACTACATCAGGAAACATTGTATTGCAGATTCCAATGCTCTGGGCCCTCTATAGTGTCTTTAATCTGTGGTGTTCTGTAGACAGCAGTGTGCTAAGTCAGAAAACAGTGTGTGTATGGCAGATTCCAGCAATCTGGGCCTAAGATAGTGTCTAGAATCTGTGGCGTTCTGTATACAATGCTGAAACTACATCAGGAAACATTGTATTGCAGATTCCAATGCTCTGGGCCCTCTATAGTGTCTTTAATCTGTGGTGTTCTGTAGACAGCAGTGTGCTAAGTCAGAAAACAGTGTGTGTATGGCAGATTCCAGCAATCTGGGCCTAAGATAGTGTCTAGAATCTGTGGCGTTCTGTATACAATGCTGAAACTACATCAGGAAACATTGTATTGCAGATTCCAATGCTCTGGGCCCTCTATAGTGTCTTTAATCTGTGGTGTTCTGTAGACAGCAGTGTGCTAAGTCAGAAAACAGTGTGTGTATGGCAGATTCCAGCAATCTGGGCCTAAGATAGTGTCTAGAATCTGTGGCGTTCTGTATACAATGCTGAAACTACATCAGGAAACATTGTATTGCAGATTCCAATGCTCTGGGCCCTCTATAGTGTCTTTAATCTGTGGTGTTCTGTAGACAGCAGTGTGCTAAGTCAGAAAACAGTGTGTGTATGGCAGATTCCAGCAATCTGGGCCTAAGATAGTGTCTAGAATCTGTGGCGTTCTGTATACAATGCTGAAACTACATCAGGAAACATTGTATTGCAGATTCCAATGCTCTGGGCCCTCTATAGTGTCTTTAATCTGTGGTGTTCTGTAGACAGCAGTGTGCTAAGTCAGAAAACAGTGTGTGTATGGCAGATTCCAGCAATCTGGGCCTAAGATAGTGTCTAGAATCTGTGGCGTTCTGTATACAATGCTGAAACTACATCAGGAAACATTGTATTGCAGATTCCAATGCTCTGGGCCCTCTATAGTGTCTTTAATCTGTGGTGTTCTGTAGACAGCAGTGTGCTAAGTCAGAAAACAGTGTGTGTATGGCAGATTCCAGCAATCTGGGCCTAAGATAGTGTCTAGAATCTGTGGCGTTCTGTATACAATGCTGAAACTACATCAGGAAACATTGTATTGCAGATTCCAATGCTCTGGGCCCTCTATAGTGTCTTTAATCTGTGGTGTTCTGTAGACAGCAGTGTGCTAAGTCAGAAAACAGTGTGTGTATGGCAGATTCCAGCAATCTGGGCCTAAGATAGTGTCTAGAATCTGTGGCGTTCTGTATACAATGCTGAAACTACATCAGGAAACATTGTATTGCAGATTCCAATGCTCTGGGCCCTCTATAGTGTCTTTAATCTGTGGTGTTCTGTAGACAGCAGTGTGCTAAGTCAGAAAACAGTGTGTGTATGGCAGATTCCAGCAATCTGGGCCTAAGATAGTGTCTAGAATCTGTGGCGTTCTGTATACAATGCTGAAACTACATCAGGAAACATTGTATTGCAGATTCCAATGCTCTGGGCCCTCTATAGTGTCTTTAATCTGTGGTGTTCTGTAGACAGCAGTGTGCTAAGTCAGAAAACAGTGTGTGTATGGCAGATTCCAGCAATCTGGGCCTAAGATAGTGTCTAGAATCTGTGGCGTTCTGTATACAATGCTGAAACTACATCAGGAAACATTGTATTGCAGATTCCAATGCTCTGGGCCCTCTATAGTGTCTTTAATCTGTGGTGTTCTGTAGACAGCAGTGTGCTAAGTCAGAAAACAGTGTGTGTATGGCAGATTCCAGCAATCTGGGCCTAAGATAGTGTCTAGAATCTGTGGCGTTCTGTATACAATGCTGAAACTACATCAGGAAACATTGTATTGCAGATTCCAATGCTCTGGGCCCTCTATAGTGTCTTTAATCTGTGGTGTTCTGTAGACAGCAGTGTGCTAAGTCAGAAAACAGTGTGTGTATGGCAGATTCCAGCAATCTGGGCCTAAGATAGTGTCTAGAATCTGTGGCGTTCTGTATACAATGCTGAAACTACATCAGGAAACATTGTATTGCAGATTCCAATGCTCTGGGCCCTCTATAGTGTCTTTAATCTGTGGTGTTCTGTAGACAGCAGTGTGCTAAGTCAGAAAACAGTGTGTGTATGGCAGATTCCAGCAATCTGGGCCTAAGATAGTGTCTAGAATCTGTGGCGTTCTGTATACAATGCTGAAACTACATCAGGAAACATTGTATTGCAGATTCCAATGCTCTGGGCCCTCTATAGTGTCTTTAATCTGTGGTGTTCTGTAGACAGCAGTGTGCTAAGTCAGAAAACAGTGTGTGTATGGCAGATTCCAGCAATCTGGGCCTAAGATAGTGTCTAGAATCTGTGGCGTTCTGTATACAATGCTGAAACTACATCAGGAAACATTGTATTGCAGATTCCAATGCTCTGGGCCCTCTATAGTGTCTTTAATCTGTGGTGTTCTGTAGACAGCAGTGTGCTAAGTCAGAAAACAGTGTGTGTATGGCAGATTCCAGCAATCTGGGCCTAAGATAGTGTCTAGAATCTGTGGCGTTCTGTATACAATGCTGAAACTACATCAGGAAACATTGTATTGCAGATTCCAATGCTCTGGGCCCTCTATAGTGTCTTTAATCTGTGGTGTTCTGTAGACAGCAGTGTGCTAAGTCAGAAAACAGTGTGTGTATGGCAGATTCCAGCAATCTGGGCCTAAGATAGTGTCTAGAATCTGTGGCGTTCTGTATACAATGCTGAAACTACATCAGGAAACATTGTATTGCAGATTCCAATGCTCTGGGCCCTCTATAGTGTCTTTAATCTGTGGTGTTCTGTAGACAGCAGTGTGCTAAGTCAGAAAACAGTGTGTGTATGGCAGATTCCAGCAATCTGGGCCTAAGATAGTGTCTAGAATCTGTGGCGTTCTGTATACAATGCTGAAACTACATCAGGAAACATTGTATTGCAGATTCCAATGCTCTGGGCCCTCTATAGTGTCTTTAATCTGTGGTGTTCTGTAGACAGCAGTGTGCTAAGTCAGAAAACAGTGTGTGTATGGCAGATTCCAGCAATCTGGGCCTAAGATAGTGTCTAGAATCTGTGGCGTTCTGTATACAATGCTGAAACTACATCAGGAAACATTGTATTGCAGATTCCAATGCTCTGGGCCCTCTATAGTGTCTTTAATCTGTGGTGTTCTGTAGACAGCAGTGTGCTAAGTCAGAAAACAGTGTGTGTATGGCAGATTCCAGCAATCTGGGCCTAAGATAGTGTCTAGAATCTGTGGCGTTCTGTATACAATGCTGAAACTACATCAGGAAACATTGTATTGCAGATTCCAATGCTCTGGGCCCTCTATAGTGTCTTTAATCTGTGGTGTTCTGTAGACAGCAGTGTGCTAAGTCAGAAAACAGTGTGTGTATGGCAGATTCCAGCAATCTGGGCCTAAGATAGTGTCTAGAATCTGTGGCGTTCTGTATACAATGCTGAAACTACATCAGGAAACATTGTATTGCAGATTCCAATGCTCTGGGCCCTCTATAGTGTCTTTAATCTGTGGTGTTCTGTAGACAGCAGTGTGCTAAGTCAGAAAACAGTGTGTGTATGGCAGATTCCAGCAATCTGGGCCTAAGATAGTGTCTAGAATCTGTGGCGTTCTGTATACAATGCTGAAACTACATCAGGAAACATTGTATTGCAGATTCCAATGCTCTGGGCCCTCTATAGTGTCTTTAATCTGTGGTGTTCTGTAGACAGCAGTGTGCTAAGTCAGAAAACAGTGTGTGTATGGCAGATTCCAGCAATCTGGGCCTAAGATAGTGTCTAGAATCTGTGGCGTTCTGTATACAATGCTGAAACTACATCAGGAAACATTGTATTGCAGATTCCAATGCTCTGGGCCCTCTATAGTGTCTTTAATCTGTGGTGTTCTGTAGACAGCAGTGTGCTAAGTCAGAAAACAGTGTGTGTATGGCAGATTCCAGCAATCTGGGCCTAAGATAGTGTCTAGAATCTGTGGCGTTCTGTATACAATGCTGAAACTACATCAGGAAACATTGTATTGCAGATTCCAATGCTCTGGGCCCTCTATAGTGTCTTTAATCTGTGGTGTTCTGTAGACAGCAGTGTGCTAAGTCAGAAAACAGTGTGTGTATGGCAGATTCCAGCAATCTGGGCCTAAGATAGTGTCTAGAATCTGTGGCGTTCTGTATACAATGCTGAAACTACATCAGGAAACATTGTATTGCAGATTCCAATGCTCTGGGCCCTCTATAGTGTCTTTAATCTGTGGTGTTCTGTAGACAGCAGTGTGCTAAGTCAGAAAACAGTGTGTGTATGGCAGATTCCAGCAATCTGGGCCTAAGATAGTGTCTAGAATCTGTGGCGTTCTGTATACAATGCTGAAACTACATCAGGAAACATTGTATTGCAGATTCCAATGCTCTGGGCCCTCTATAGTGTCTTTAATCTGTGGTGTTCTGTAGACAGCAGTGTGCTAAGTCAGAAAACAGTGTGTGTATGGCAGATTCCAGCAATCTGGGCCTAAGATAGTGTCTAGAATCTGTGGCGTTCTGTATACAATGCTGAAACTACATCAGGAAACATTGTATTGCAGATTCCAATGCTCTGGGCCCTCTATAGTGTCTTTAATCTGTGGTGTTCTGTAGACAGCAGTGTGCTAAGTCAGAAAACAGTGTGTGTATGGCAGATTCCAGCAATCTGGGCCTAAGATAGTGTCTAGAATCTGTGGCGTTCTGTATACAATGCTGAAACTACATCAGGAAACATTGTATTGCAGATTCCAATGCTCTGGGCCCTCTATAGTGTCTTTAATCTGTGGTGTTCTGTAGACAGCAGTGTGCTAAGTCAGAAAACAGTGTGTGTATGGCAGATTCCAGCAATCTGGGCCTAAGATAGTGTCTAGAATCTGTGGCGTTCTGTATACAATGCTGAAACTACATCAGGAAACATTGTATTGCAGATTCCAATGCTCTGGGCCCTCTATAGTGTCTTTAATCTGTGGTGTTCTGTAGACAGCAGTGTGCTAAGTCAGAAAACAGTGTGTGTATGGCAGATTCCAGCAATCTGGGCCTAAGATAGTGTCTAGAATCTGTGGCGTTCTGTATACAATGCTGAAACTACATCAGGAAACATTGTATTGCAGATTCCAATGCTCTGGGCCCTCTATAGTGTCTTTAATCTGTGGTGTTCTGTAGACAGCAGTGTGCTAAGTCAGAAAACAGTGTGTGTATGGCAGATTCCAGCAATCTGGGCCTAAGATAGTGTCTAGAATCTGTGGCGTTCTGTATACAATGCTGAAACTACATCAGGAAACATTGTATTGCAGATTCCAATGCTCTGGGCCCTCTATAGTGTCTTTAATCTGTGGTGTTCTGTAGACAGCAGTGTGCTAAGTCAGAAAACAGTGTGTGTATGGCAGATTCCAGCAATCTGGGCCTAAGATAGTGTCTAGAATCTGTGGCGTTCTGTATACAATGCTGAAACTACATCAGGAAACATTGTATTGCAGATTCCAATGCTCTGGGCCCTCTATAGTGTCTTTAATCTGTGGTGTTCTGTAGACAGCAGTGTGCTAAGTCAGAAAACAGTGTGTGTATGGCAGATTCCAGCAATCTGGGCCTAAGATAGTGTCTAGAATCTGTGGCGTTCTGTATACAATGCTGAAACTACATCAGGAAACATTGTATTGCAGATTCCAATGCTCTGGGCCCTCTATAGTGTCTTTAATCTGTGGTGTTCTGTAGACAGCAGTGTGCTAAGTCAGAAAACAGTGTGTGTATGGCAGATTCCAGCAATCTGGGCCTAAGATAGTGTCTAGAATCTGTGGCGTTCTGTATACAATGCTGAAACTACATCAGGAAACATTGTATTGCAGATTCCAATGCTCTGGGCCCTCTATAGTGTCTTTAATCTGTGGTGTTCTGTAGACAGCAGTGTGCTAAGTCAGAAAACAGTGTGTGTATGGCAGATTCCAGCAATCTGGGCCTAAGATAGTGTCTAGAATCTGTGGCGTTCTGTATACAATGCTGAAACTACATCAGGAAACATTGTATTGCAGATTCCAATGCTCTGGGCCCTCTATAGTGTCTTTAATCTGTGGTGTTCTGTAGACAGCAGTGTGCTAAGTCAGAAAACAGTGTGTGTATGGCAGATTCCAGCAATCTGGGCCTAAGATAGTGTCTAGAATCTGTGGCGTTCTGTATACAATGCTGAAACTACATCAGGAAACATTGTATTGCAGATTCCAATGCTCTGGGCCCTCTATAGTGTCTTTAATCTGTGGTGTTCTGTAGACAGCAGTGTGCTAAGTCAGAAAACAGTGTGTGTATGGCAGATTCCAGCAATCTGGGCCTAAGATAGTGTCTAGAATCTGTGGCGTTCTGTATACAATGCTGAAACTACATCAGGAAACATTGTATTGCAGATTCCAATGCTCTGGGCCCTCTATAGTGTCTTTAATCTGTGGTGTTCTGTAGACAGCAGTGTGCTAAGTCAGAAAACAGTGTGTGTATGGCAGATTCCAGCAATCTGGGCCTAAGATAGTGTCTAGAATCTGTGGCGTTCTGTATACAATGCTGAAACTACATCAGGAAACATTGTATTGCAGATTCCAATGCTCTGGGCCCTCTATAGTGTCTTTAATCTGTGGTGTTCTGTAGACAGCAGTGTGCTAAGTCAGAAAACAGTGTGTGTATGGCAGATTCCAGCAATCTGGGCCTAAGATAGTGTCTAGAATCTGTGGCGTTCTGTATACAATGCTGAAACTACATCAGGAAACATTGTATTGCAGATTCCAATGCTCTGGGCCCTCTATAGTGTCTTTAATCTGTGGTGTTCTGTAGACAGCAGTGTGCTAAGTCAGAAAACAGTGTGTGTATGGCAGATTCCAGCAATCTGGGCCTAAGATAGTGTCTAGAATCTGTGGCGTTCTGTATACAATGCTGAAACTACATCAGGAAACATTGTATTGCAGATTCCAATGCTCTGGGCCCTCTATAGTGTCTTTAATCTGTGGTGTTCTGTAGACAGCAGTGTGCTAAGTCAGAAAACAGTGTGTGTATGGCAGATTCCAGCAATCTGGGCCTAAGATAGTGTCTAGAATCTGTGGCGTTCTGTATACAATGCTGAAACTACATCAGGAAACATTGTATTGCAGATTCCAATGCTCTGGGCCCTCTATAGTGTCTTTAATCTGTGGTGTTCTGTAGACAGCAGTGTGCTAAGTCAGAAAACAGTGTGTGTATGGCAGATTCCAGCAATCTGGGCCTAAGATAGTGTCTAGAATCTGTGGCGTTCTGTATACAATGCTGAAACTACATCAGGAAACATTGTATTGCAGATTCCAATGCTCTGGGCCCTCTATAGTGTCTTTAATCTGTGGTGTTCTGTAGACAGCAGTGTGCTAAGTCAGAAAACAGTGTGTGTATGGCAGATTCCAGCAATCTGGGCCTAAGATAGTGTCTAGAATCTGTGGCGTTCTGTATACAATGCTGAAACTACATCAGGAAACATTGTATTGCAGATTCCAATGCTCTGGGCCCTCTATAGTGTCTTTAATCTGTGGTGTTCTGTAGACAGCAGTGTGCTAAGTCAGAAAACAGTGTGTGTATGGCAGATTCCAGCAATCTGGGCCTAAGATAGTGTCTAGAATCTGTGGCGTTCTGTATACAATGCTGAAACTACATCAGGAAACATTGTATTGCAGATTCCAATGCTCTGGGCCCTCTATAGTGTCTTTAATCTGTGGTGTTCTGTAGACAGCAGTGTGCTAAGTCAGAAAACAGTGTGTGTATGGCAGATTCCAGCAATCTGGGCCTAAGATAGTGTCTAGAATCTGTGGCGTTCTGTATACAATGCTGAAACTACATCAGGAAACATTGTATTGCAGATTCCAATGCTCTGGGCCCTCTATAGTGTCTTTAATCTGTGGTGTTCTGTAGACAGCAGTGTGCTAAGTCAGAAAACAGTGTGTGTATGGCAGATTCCAGCAATCTGGGCCTAAGATAGTGTCTAGAATCTGTGGCGTTCTGTATACAATGCTGAAACTACATCAGGAAACATTGTATTGCAGATTCCAATGCTCTGGGCCCTCTATAGTGTCTTTAATCTGTGGTGTTCTGTAGACAGCAGTGTGCTAAGTCAGAAAACAGTGTGTGTATGGCAGATTCCAGCAATCTGGGCCTAAGATAGTGTCTAGAATCTGTGGCGTTCTGTATACAATGCTGAAACTACATCAGGAAACATTGTATTGCAGATTCCAATGCTCTGGGCCCTCTATAGTGTCTTTAATCTGTGGTGTTCTGTAGACAGCAGTGTGCTAAGTCAGAAAACAGTGTGTGTATGGCAGATTCCAGCAATCTGGGCCTAAGATAGTGTCTAGAATCTGTGGCGTTCTGTATACAATGCTGAAACTACATCAGGAAACATTGTATTGCAGATTCCAATGCTCTGGGCCCTCTATAGTGTCTTTAATCTGTGGTGTTCTGTAGACAGCAGTGTGCTAAGTCAGAAAACAGTGTGTGTATGGCAGATTCCAGCAATCTGGGCCTAAGATAGTGTCTAGAATCTGTGGCGTTCTGTATACAATGCTGAAACTACATCAGGAAACATTGTATTGCAGATTCCAATGCTCTGGGCCCTCTATAGTGTCTTTAATCTGTGGTGTTCTGTAGACAGCAGTGTGCTAAGTCAGAAAACAGTGTGTGTATGGCAGATTCCAGCAATCTGGGCCTAAGATAGTGTCTAGAATCTGTGGCGTTCTGTATACAATGCTGAAACTACATCAGGAAACATTGTATTGCAGATTCCAATGCTCTGGGCCCTCTATAGTGTCTTTAATCTGTGGTGTTCTGTAGACAGCAGTGTGCTAAGTCAGAAAACAGTGTGTGTATGGCAGATTCCAGCAATCTGGGCCTAAGATAGTGTCTAGAATCTGTGGCGTTCTGTATACAATGCTGAAACTACATCAGGAAACATTGTATTGCAGATTCCAATGCTCTGGGCCCTCTATAGTGTCTTTAATCTGTGGTGTTCTGTAGACAGCAGTGTGCTAAGTCAGAAAACAGTGTGTGTATGGCAGATTCCAGCAATCTGGGCCTAAGATAGTGTCTAGAATCTGTGGCGTTCTGTATACAATGCTGAAACTACATCAGGAAACATTGTATTGCAGATTCCAATGCTCTGGGCCCTCTATAGTGTCTTTAATCTGTGGTGTTCTGTAGACAGCAGTGTGCTAAGTCAGAAAACAGTGTGTGTATGGCAGATTCCAGCAATCTGGGCCTAAGATAGTGTCTAGAATCTGTGGCGTTCTGTATACAATGCTGAAACTACATCAGGAAACATTGTATTGCAGATTCCAATGCTCTGGGCCCTCTATAGTGTCTTTAATCTGTGGTGTTCTGTAGACAGCAGTGTGCTAAGTCAGAAAACAGTGTGTGTATGGCAGATTCCAGCAATCTGGGCCTAAGATAGTGTCTAGAATCTGTGGCGTTCTGTATACAATGCTGAAACTACATCAGGAAACATTGTATTGCAGATTCCAATGCTCTGGGCCCTCTATAGTGTCTTTAATCTGTGGTGTTCTGTAGACAGCAGTGTGCTAAGTCAGAAAACAGTGTGTGTATGGCAGATTCCAGCAATCTGGGCCTAAGATAGTGTCTAGAATCTGTGGCGTTCTGTATACAATGCTGAAACTACATCAGGAAACATTGTATTGCAGATTCCAATGCTCTGGGCCCTCTATAGTGTCTTTAATCTGTGGTGTTCTGTAGACAGCAGTGTGCTAAGTCAGAAAACAGTGTGTGTATGGCAGATTCCAGCAATCTGGGCCTAAGATAGTGTCTAGAATCTGTGGCGTTCTGTATACAATGCTGAAACTACATCAGGAAACATTGTATTGCAGATTCCAATGCTCTGGGCCCTCTATAGTGTCTTTAATCTGTGGTGTTCTGTAGACAGCAGTGTGCTAAGTCAGAAAACAGTGTGTGTATGGCAGATTCCAGCAATCTGGGCCTAAGATAGTGTCTAGAATCTGTGGCGTTCTGTATACAATGCTGAAACTACATCAGGAAACATTGTATTGCAGATTCCAATGCTCTGGGCCCTCTATAGTGTCTTTAATCTGTGGTGTTCTGTAGACAGCAGTGTGCTAAGTCAGAAAACAGTGTGTGTATGGCAGATTCCAGCAATCTGGGCCTAAGATAGTGTCTAGAATCTGTGGCGTTCTGTATACAATGCTGAAACTACATCAGGAAACATTGTATTGCAGATTCCAATGCTCTGGGCCCTCTATAGTGTCTTTAATCTGTGGTGTTCTGTAGACAGCAGTGTGCTAAGTCAGAAAACAGTGTGTGTATGGCAGATTCCAGCAATCTGGGCCTAAGATAGTGTCTAGAATCTGTGGCGTTCTGTATACAATGCTGAAACTACATCAGGAAACATTGTATTGCAGATTCCAATGCTCTGGGCCCTCTATAGTGTCTTTAATCTGTGGTGTTCTGTAGACAGCAGTGTGCTAAGTCAGAAAACAGTGTGTGTATGGCAGATTCCAGCAATCTGGGCCTAAGATAGTGTCTAGAATCTGTGGCGTTCTGTATACAATGCTGAAACTACATCAGGAAACATTGTATTGCAGATTCCAATGCTCTGGGCCCTCTATAGTGTCTTTAATCTGTGGTGTTCTGTAGACAGCAGTGTGCTAAGTCAGAAAACAGTGTGTGTATGGCAGATTCCAGCAATCTGGGCCTAAGATAGTGTCTAGAATCTGTGGCGTTCTGTATACAATGCTGAAACTACATCAGGAAACATTGTATTGCAGATTCCAATGCTCTGGGCCCTCTATAGTGTCTTTAATCTGTGGTGTTCTGTAGACAGCAGTGTGCTAAGTCAGAAAACAGTGTGTGTATGGCAGATTCCAGCAATCTGGGCCTAAGATAGTGTCTAGAATCTGTGGCGTTCTGTATACAATGCTGAAACTACATCAGGAAACATTGTATTGCAGATTCCAATGCTCTGGGCCCTCTATAGTGTCTTTAATCTGTGGTGTTCTGTAGACAGCAGTGTGCTAAGTCAGAAAACAGTGTGTGTATGGCAGATTCCAGCAATCTGGGCCTAAGATAGTGTCTAGAATCTGTGGCGTTCTGTATACAATGCTGAAACTACATCAGGAAACATTGTATTGCAGATTCCAATGCTCTGGGCCCTCTATAGTGTCTTTAATCTGTGGTGTTCTGTAGACAGCAGTGTGCTAAGTCAGAAAACAGTGTGTGTATGGCAGATTCCAGCAATCTGGGCCTAAGATAGTGTCTAGAATCTGTGGCGTTCTGTATACAATGCTGAAACTACATCAGGAAACATTGTATTGCAGATTCCAATGCTCTGGGCCCTCTATAGTGTCTTTAATCTGTGGTGTTCTGTAGACAGCAGTGTGCTAAGTCAGAAAACAGTGTGTGTATGGCAGATTCCAGCAATCTGGGCCTAAGATAGTGTCTAGAATCTGTGGCGTTCTGTATACAATGCTGAAACTACATCAGGAAACATTGTATTGCAGATTCCAATGCTCTGGGCCCTCTATAGTGTCTTTAATCTGTGGTGTTCTGTAGACAGCAGTGTGCTAAGTCAGAAAACAGTGTGTGTATGGCAGATTCCAGCAATCTGGGCCTAAGATAGTGTCTAGAATCTGTGGCGTTCTGTATACAATGCTGAAACTACATCAGGAAACATTGTATTGCAGATTCCAATGCTCTGGGCCCTCTATAGTGTCTTTAATCTGTGGTGTTCTGTAGACAGCAGTGTGCTAAGTCAGAAAACAGTGTGTGTATGGCAGATTCCAGCAATCTGGGCCTAAGATAGTGTCTAGAATCTGTGGCGTTCTGTATACAATGCTGAAACTACATCAGGAAACATTGTATTGCAGATTCCAATGCTCTGGGCCCTCTATAGTGTCTTTAATCTGTGGTGTTCTGTAGACAGCAGTGTGCTAAGTCAGAAAACAGTGTGTGTATGGCAGATTCCAGCAATCTGGGCCTAAGATAGTGTCTAGAATCTGTGGCGTTCTGTATACAATGCTGAAACTACATCAGGAAACATTGTATTGCAGATTCCAATGCTCTGGGCCCTCTATAGTGTCTTTAATCTGTGGTGTTCTGTAGACAGCAGTGTGCTAAGTCAGAAAACAGTGTGTGTATGGCAGATTCCAGCAATCTGGGCCTAAGATAGTGTCTAGAATCTGTGGCGTTCTGTATACAATGCTGAAACTACATCAGGAAACATTGTATTGCAGATTCCAATGCTCTGGGCCCTCTATAGTGTCTTTAATCTGTGGTGTTCTGTAGACAGCAGTGTGCTAAGTCAGAAAACAGTGTGTGTATGGCAGATTCCAGCAATCTGGGCCTAAGATAGTGTCTAGAATCTGTGGCGTTCTGTATACAATGCTGAAACTACATCAGGAAACATTGTATTGCAGATTCCAATGCTCTGGGCCCTCTATAGTGTCTTTAATCTGTGGTGTTCTGTAGACAGCAGTGTGCTAAGTCAGAAAACAGTGTGTGTATGGCAGATTCCAGCAATCTGGGCCTAAGATAGTGTCTAGAATCTGTGGCGTTCTGTATACAATGCTGAAACTACATCAGGAAACATTGTATTGCAGATTCCAATGCTCTGGGCCCTCTATAGTGTCTTTAATCTGTGGTGTTCTGTAGACAGCAGTGTGCTAAGTCAGAAAACAGTGTGTGTATGGCAGATTCCAGCAATCTGGGCCTAAGATAGTGTCTAGAATCTGTGGCGTTCTGTATACAATGCTGAAACTACATCAGGAAACATTGTATTGCAGATTCCAATGCTCTGGGCCCTCTATAGTGTCTTTAATCTGTGGTGTTCTGTAGACAGCAGTGTGCTAAGTCAGAAAACAGTGTGTGTATGGCAGATTCCAGCAATCTGGGCCTAAGATAGTGTCTAGAATCTGTGGCGTTCTGTATACAATGCTGAAACTACATCAGGAAACATTGTATTGCAGATTCCAATGCTCTGGGCCCTCTATAGTGTCTTTAATCTGTGGTGTTCTGTAGACAGCAGTGTGCTAAGTCAGAAAACAGTGTGTGTATGGCAGATTCCAGCAATCTGGGCCTAAGATAGTGTCTAGAATCTGTGGCGTTCTGTATACAATGCTGAAACTACATCAGGAAACATTGTATTGCAGATTCCAATGCTCTGGGCCCTCTATAGTGTCTTTAATCTGTGGTGTTCTGTAGACAGCAGTGTGCTAAGTCAGAAAACAGTGTGTGTATGGCAGATTCCAGCAATCTGGGCCTAAGATAGTGTCTAGAATCTGTGGCGTTCTGTATACAATGCTGAAACTACATCAGGAAACATTGTATTGCAGATTCCAATGCTCTGGGCCCTCTATAGTGTCTTTAATCTGTGGTGTTCTGTAGACAGCAGTGTGCTAAGTCAGAAAACAGTGTGTGTATGGCAGATTCCAGCAATCTGGGCCTAAGATAGTGTCTAGAATCTGTGGCGTTCTGTATACAATGCTGAAACTACATCAGGAAACATTGTATTGCAGATTCCAATGCTCTGGGCCCTCTATAGTGTCTTTAATCTGTGGTGTTCTGTAGACAGCAGTGTGCTAAGTCAGAAAACAGTGTGTGTATGGCAGATTCCAGCAATCTGGGCCTAAGATAGTGTCTAGAATCTGTGGCGTTCTGTATACAATGCTGAAACTACATCAGGAAACATTGTATTGCAGATTCCAATGCTCTGGGCCCTCTATAGTGTCTTTAATCTGTGGTGTTCTGTAGACAGCAGTGTGCTAAGTCAGAAAACAGTGTGTGTATGGCAGATTCCAGCAATCTGGGCCTAAGAT